>NC_039361.1:30331952-30535119 GCF_003573695.1 Papaver somniferum | reverse complement strand
TCGTACTACTGAGCCTGAGATGGCTTATCAGTTGGGTGACGTTGGCCAACATCCCATTGGAGAAGAAGACTGCCTGCAGAGATGGTAGGTACATTAAGCGTGCTGAGTCTATTGACCTATAAAAAGAGGACGAATATGTGGTGGTGTCTGTCGGACCCTTTGATTTTTCCATGCATCTCCTAAGTTAGTTGATAGATCCATGTATCCGACGGAAGAAGTCTGTGGTGAAATTATCAATTCAGTCTCAAGAGTGCATCAAATTTAGGCAGCATGGGCTTTCCAGAAATGAGACTGATAGTGTGAATTCAAGAGCGAAAGAAAATGCTTTGTATCCACAACTATTCAAGAGTGTGAAATAGGAGTATAGAGAGTGTATAGCTAGCAGCATACAGAGAGATGAATGGAACGAAAATTATCTTTCCCTATGCTATCTGTCTTTCTATTCATTTAAGTAGTTTAGTGAAGTCCAAAGTTTAAGAATATTTTCTTTTTTTATTTTCATCCGGTTGGAAACAAATGAGTAATTCCCAAGCCATGAACGGAAAACAGAAGAAAGAAGAAGAAAATCCAAACCCAGATTTATACGACTGGGGTTTAAAAGATTTCGATATCGGTAAGCCCCTTGGTAGAGGAAAATTTGGGAGAGTTTACATGGCCAGAGAAAAGAAGGTAAGCAACGGTCAATTTCAGAACCGTTCTGTCTATTTGATTTGGATTCTGAAGTAATTTTTGGGTGTTTTTTTGTTTGTGTGTGTATTACAGCATCTGTATGTTTGTGCACTGAAAGTAATTTATAGATGCCAAGTAGAGAAATACAATCTACTTCCTCAACTCAAAAGAGAAATGGAAATATAGAGTGCATTAGATCATCCAAACATTCTTAGTCTCTATGGTTGGTTTGGTGATGATACAAGGATTTTCTTGATTCTTGATTATGCTGCTAAAGGTGAACTTTATGGTTTACTTCGTGAGACTGGTCATTTGACTGAGAAACAAGCTGCTACAGTAAGCAAAAAACCCATAGATTTTGATTTCTAATCAGTTCTTTCTTGGGTTTGTTTATGTTGCTCTGCTGATTATGTTCTTTGGATTCTGTTCCGATTTGGTTGAAATGCAGCACATTGTAAGCCTTGCAAAAGCATTGGCTTACTGCCATGAGAAGCATATCATTCATAGAGATATCAAGCCTGAGAATTTGTTGCTTGATCATGAGGTTAATCTTTCGATATCTCTCAATCCTTTTGACGTATCCTGTTGTTGCGTAGAAGTTGACATTGCCAAGTTGCTAATTGATATTTGTGCTATCTTCCTTTTTATTGCAGGGTCGACTGAAACTTGGATGATAGGAGATATACAATGTGTGGGACATTGGATTACTTAGCACCAGAAATGGCTGCGAACAAAGGTCATGATTGTTCTGTTGATACCTGGACTGTGGGTGTACTGTGTTATGAATTCCTTTTCGGGGTTCCACCATTTGAAGCTGAGACGCAGAGTGAAACATTGAGAAGGTAGGGTTACAAGGATCTTTTCGGTTAAGCTTCTGCCACTCTTTACTTAATGTCTTAATACTTTGGAACATTTGCATGTGCATAAAATTTTTCTTCCATTACAAACAGGATAATGAAGGTTAATTACAGCTTCCGTCTAACCCATGATTTATCTGCAGATTTTATTTGCTTCCCAAGTTCATCTATAAAGCTCCGATTTAATTTTTTGTGCACAAAGTTTTAAGAGGATAACTTTGATGTTTATAAATTCTGAGCATCTGCAGCTTTTGGTGAGGGATCCCTCAAAGAGACTTACACTGTCAAAGATTTTAGTGCATCCTTGGATAATCAAGAACGCAGACCCGTCTGGTGCTTACGAAGTAGAAGATGTCAAGTAATTCTATTATCAGAGTCACTCCTGCATATTTTGTACACCACAATGATGTAACTAAAGTTGCCAACGGTGTAAGGTTTTCTGAAAACTGTAGAAGTTCTCGGTCCTCTGGACTGTTCTTTTGTATGCAAGTTGTTGCAGAACTTCTGCAACTGAACTATTTTCTTCATGTATGTAGACTGTAGAGTAAGATTTCTAACTGACCTTTCTAATTAGCTGTGAAAGTTTGTTCAGTTAATCAAACATTTTAAGACTCCCTTTGATGGATAAAACAACTACAGCTTTAAACTATGCCAAGTTGGCAGCCATTTCTTGATAACTCTATCTAGATCTCAAGAGTTTAAATTTCAACCATTACCAAGTTCAAACCGGGAGGAATATCAGACTTGAACAACAAAATTCATCTGGAAGTTTCTGACCAAAATCTAATGACAAGTCTTGGTATACAATGTAATAAGCATCACAGCTTATGTGGGAGTACAGTACATGATTCTGTATACCATTCATCTTTTGGCCAACACCATTGACCGTCCCAAATTCACCATCGCCACTCCCACAACAGCGAGTAATCCAATTTAGCCAATCTCAATATCACGACACACAGGTCAAATATAAAAGTTAATAGTCATCGGAAATCCTACAATACACCCCTTAGAATATTTTCTAGATCTAAACATAAAAATGATGATAAGAGTGCTAAAATTGTAAATGGACACAAGGATTTTTTACATGGTTCGATCAATATGATCTACATCCATGGTTCTTCACTATGATTGTTGTAATTACATGAATTTACATTTAGAATCTCCATTAATGGATTCTTGGTAGAGCTCTAGATCTAGCTTTTAGGGAAGAAGATGATAAAGAAAATAAAGTCTCTCTCTATAAATGTGTCTCTCTCTCTTTGATAATAATTTCTCTCTCTTGTCTTTCTCTTTATATAGGTGTTTACATAGTGGATGAAAGTTAATAGGTAGTGGGGTACAACTAATATTTCCCTATTTTGTGCTAACTCCTGACTTATACCTGCGCTAAGTTCTCTCGCACTTGTGTTACGTTCTCGCACGGTCTTGATGTTGATAATGACGCACACTTGATATGTTGTGCGATATTTTGATCCTACATTTTGCTTTTTTTTTTTTGAATATTGCTTGAAGAGCAATCTTCAAGGAAAAATCCACCTTGTTGTAGTTGTTGGTGCGAGATGCGTGATGTTGGAGTAGTCTTTGATATTTGTTGATGAAGGAACTACGCGAAAGAATACTAATCTTCAAAAGTACGTACTTGCCTCTATTCTTTTGTGAAGTTCCGAAGCTTTGAGAAGTACATATGAAGTATCATTTCGAAGTATACGAAGTATGAAGTATCCTTGAAGAAATATAAGAAGTACTAATCCTCGAAATATAAGAAGTATTGCGAATCAATCATACAAAACTTTTGTGATGTGATTCCTATTACATGTTTTCTATTTCTCTTACTCCATTGTTGGTGATAATTCTTGTTATTCATGAATGAGAGTCTTCTTTGGAAATGATTCTGACCGAAAAGATAAAGAACAAAAAATGTTTTCTTGATAATCCATAGTTGCCTCTGTTTTTTATCTATGAGGGAAGAATTCTTGAGAAAGTGTTGGATGAGCGAATTGATCTTCACGTCTTTCTTCTTTGAGTATAATGTCTTCAAATTGCTTATGCGAAATAATTGGGCGAAAACACTTATGCCATGTAATGCTTATGCGATGCTTATGCCATGTAATGCTTATGCGATGCTTTCATGTAATGTATAGATAATGTTGAGTTACTTACCTTTGTTCTTTGTCCATCTTTAGTTCATCGTATTGCATTGTATTGTAGCTTCTTTTTCCTTATTCCTGCACGATTAGAATTGCATAATAATAATATAATCATCATAATATATAGGTCTACGTGCGTCTAGTGTGGTCTTATCTCGCCTCCCTATGTAGAGGTCTTATCTTTGCCTCTATTTGGTCGGGCGGCAAAATCGCAGGCGGTCTTTACATTTTCATGTAATGACCCATTGATCTTGCCTTAACATCTCTTGTATTATTGCCTCTTCAGGATATATTTATGCGACAATGTGACAGGCCTAAGTACTCCCGTGAGTAGAAGCCCCATGACATTGTCGTCTTTTGACACAATTCAGCTCCCTAATGGAGGGTGACATCCTTATCTTACCCCTGGTTGCCCCTTCAAGGAAGCTTACCTCTACTGGGTTAAGTCTATGGCTCTTCCCATCTGGTAATTCAACAACCAGTTGATTTCGCAGTCTCTTATCCCACTACCGATGAAGTTTATGGTTATAAGACTGCACCCTAAGTGGGGTATCTTCGGACTGAGTGCATCATAGTCAGGACTTGTCAAGAGTGGAAAGGTACGCTCCAGACGCCCCGGGCACTCTTGACTCAACAGTGTACCTCGACCCTGATCGAGTTTCTGCACTCCTTAGGAGAAACTTTCTCACCTTGGTCTTCCAATCTAAGGTTATGAACTTAGACTGAAAATTTAAGGCACCTCTCCCGGATGTGCATCATCGTTTTTCTCACCCCAAATCTCCATGACTCAAGTTCCGGGGTCGGTGTAGCCTTTCCTTGAGTCATGCTTTCTAGGTTTCTCCGACTATGACATGCGATAGGTCTTACTTTTTGCAGGATCGATCATGCGGCATCAAGGTCCTTCTTTTCCCTCGTTACCAACTGTGCTGCTACTCTTGTGCGAAAAAACGCACAACGTTGTTGAAATTTGACTTTATCTTCCTCTTTGGTAAGGAACCTAAAAATATGCATGTAGTGAGGAAATACACACACAACATTCTTATCTTATTCTTTTAATCGCTCTGGGAAGTTGAAGAAAACGTGTAAAAAGTATGAGCGAGGGGAGGATCGATCATGCGGCATCAAGGTCCTTCTTTTCCCTCTTTACCAACTGTGCTGCTACTCTTGTGCGAAAGATTCGAACCCGTGATACTGAACTCGTTAACTTTACCTGTAACCAATTGTCCAAGTTCCTGTTTTTGCAAGAGAGGTAATATTCGCACAACTTATTCTGTGATTGTCGCCCTTTCTTCTTCTTCTCGTACAAATGATATCCTGCCAATATTTTGTACTCTCTAAACATCACGGCAAAACCTGCTGCAGTGTCAGTTCCATTCTACTCTCCATCATCCTCTCAAATCTTTCTGTTATATTGATATATATATAAGCCGTTGCTCCCATTGTGTGATGTCTCATTGGTTGTTCCCTCTCTAGAGTTCCAGTAAACTTATTTGCTGGTATTCCTTCATCCTGATCTGATTACAACGTAGGTATCTCTACTGAACCCTTCTAAACTTGCTCATTAGCCTCCTGTTCGCCCTTCTTTAATATTCTTTCTAAACTTGTGCTATCTGCTTGCTTTGATTCTTCTCTGAAACTCCTAAAATTCCCATATAGTGTCGTTCTTTGTTGTTGATCCTGTGTTATACCATTGATTGATGTTTATTCTTTCGGTTTGATCATCCTTCCCGTCATTTTGTTTATCTCATCTTTGTGTTCGTCCTTTTGAGTGCGATTGATTCGCACTACTGCTATTCTTCACCTGTAAAATTTGTAAACTATAACTCCTTGTTCATCTTTGTATTCTTGGTCATAATCTTCGTCTTCTCTGTTAAAGATATTAGTTAATTTGTGATATTGAAAATTTAGAATAATCTATCTAGTCAAAGCAGATAAGTAGTGGTCAAAGAATATTCTAGAGCAAACGGGAGTTGATGTGACCAAATTATCCAGAGAATTCGTGAAGTAGCAAAGTCTGTTGATTAGTCTAAAGATGCAAAGAATACTCTAGAACAAAGAATACTCTAGAAGGAACTAGTGGTCTGTTAGCTTAGCCTATAAATAGGCACTGGACGTCTTCATTTTGAATCATCCATAGAAAACTCAAGTGAGTGAAGTAAGAGTGAGAGCTAAACCAAGTGAGCCAAAGTTCCCTTTGTAAACAGACATGTAATCCAAAGGTGCTACACCAAACCTCTTGTAACATTTCCAATTTCAATTAATCAAAGCCTCACTTTACTTAAACCAATCCTCTTTCAATTAAATCATTTCCATAAACCCATCACACTTCCGCATTGTGCCAACAAATTTGGTATCAGAGCCAGGTTAACCCAGTAATCCTAAAACTCTACCCATGGCAATTAACCAAAGTATTCAAGGTTTCAATTATGCCCAAAGTCTAATTCCAATTTTTGATGGTGAGAGTTATGATTATTGGAGTTTACAAATGAAAATATTATTCATTTCACAAGACTTATGGGATTTTGTAGAAGATGGTTATAAGGTACCCGAGTCGGCAGAAGCTCTATCGTCATGGACGGATGCAGAGAAAAAGGAGTACAAGGAAAACAAGAAGAAGGATGCTAAAGCACTACTATTTCTACAACAAGGGGTAAGAAAAACTATTTTTCCTCGAATTTCGGTGGCGAAAACTTCGAAGGAGGCCTGGAATATTCTCAAAGTAGCATTCCAAGGATCAGAAAAGGTAATCTCTATTAAACTACAAAACTTATAGCGAGATTTTGATAATCTACTTATGAAAGAAAATGAAACTATCCAGAATTTCTTTTCAAGAGTTACTGGTATAGTAAATCAAATTAGTAGTTATGGAGATACCATAGAAAATAAAAGAGTTGTAGAAAAGATTTTAAGGAGCTTACCGTTCAAATTCGATCACATCGTCGCTGCCATTGAAGAGTCCAAAAATTTATCGACTCTCTCGGTACACGAATTAATGGGTTCACTCGAGGCGCACGAGAAAAGGATAAATAGGTTCGCGGAGAAACCGTTGGATCAGGCATTTCAAACAAAAATAAATTTCAGTGAAAAGAAAAATACGGAAGCCAGAAAAGAAAGCTCCAGAGGGGGATCGCCATCAACATCACCTCACGAGAAAGGGTCGACATCAACTCAAGGGCCCAAAAATTTCTACCGCGGACGTGGAAGAGGAAAAGGAGGTTACAGAAACAACAATCAAAGGTACGGAAAAAATTACTCCTCAAATCTCCGTTGCAATGTTTGCAAAAAGTTTGGCCATGCAACCGAAAATTGTAAATATAAGTGCACCAAATGTGATAAATTAAATCACATGGAAAAAGATTGTTGGATTAACGAAGCTAACTATTCCGAGACAAATGATTCTCAAAATCAAGTATTTTATTCCTGCCTCACCTCGCAACAAGAAGCACAAGGTATATGGTACGTCGATAGCGGATGCAGCAGCCATATGACAGGAAACAAAGAATATTTCGTAAAATTGGAGGAACAAGAGATTCCACCGGTCAAGCTCGGAGATGGAAAGTTCCAGAATGTAGAAGGAAGAGGAGCTATATCCGTACGTACAAAGTCAGGTAAAACTTGATACATATCTGATGTTCTTTATGTTCCTGGTCTAGCTCAAAATTTATTAAGTGTTGGACAACTTATAAGAAAGGGGTACTCACTACATTTCGAAGACGGAGAATGCACAATTTATGATAAAATTAACAAGCAATTGGTGGCAAAAGTAAAAATGTCAGGAAATTTTGTCTTTCCTCTATCTATGCCATCAATTGAAAATTGTGCAATGAGTATCAATCATATTGATGAATGCAAGTTATGGCATTTGAGGTACGGGCATCTCAACTATAGATCCTTGAAGGTTCTAAAATCAAAGAACATGGTAATTGAGGTACGGGCATTTGAGGTACAACATCTGAAAAAACTATGCAGAACAATAAATAACCACTTTATTAGTGAAGATAATCTTTAACATTAGAAAAACAACATGATACATGTCAAGAACATGATACACAACAATACATGTTAACAAGAAGGAAGTAAAAACATATCAAAACAGAAACAAGTATATGACTTAGCTTCTACTTCTATTTCCTCTTATTTCTTAGATGGATTAATCATAAAAATCATTTACAACGTGGATACCGGATAAACGCCATGACCGACTTTTAAAAAGAGCATTGGGTCTATACTAACCGATGCAACCAGGGATCCGTACGTTAACATGGATCAAGCATCCAATGCTTGGTGGAAACGTGTATTTACGATTTTTAAAACGCTAAGGAAATCGTTATAGAAGGACGCTCCAACACATAAAGGAAAGATACGATTATTTATACAATGAATGCATAGCGCTGAAAGAAGAACTGAAGGCTCGGCACGACGCTCTTCCCAACTATTCTTAGATGTATAGAGTAAGTTTGTCAGTCAATAGGCCAAACATCAAAAAGAATTTATTTGGTTAGTTTTATTAAACAACGCTAACTTATAAGTAAATTGCTTTTCCAGTACACTTTCGGTCTCTACCAATACTAATTTAAGTATCGCAAGTAGTTTTCACATGAGGACTGCTATCGTCTATTGGTAGAGAAGTAGTTGACCATTCACCACATTTGTTTAAGTGTTCAAGCGTGATGTAGTGAACTGTGTTTTCCTTCTATTTTATTATATAACAGATGTATCCTTTTATCGATTCAATAAAATTAGTTCACGTGTTAGAAATAAGATAATTCCCGACGAGAGTCGTAAACTAATAATAATATAAACCATGACGACTCTTATGTATTTTTGTGGACATAGTCTATGATATTAGAGTCGTTTAGGTATAATCGTATACCAATGACGACTCTCATTATAAAAAGGGGTCGTCATTGTATTACTATATACCTTAACGACTCCATAAGCATTTATTCCAGAATTTGAATTCAACCAATGTGGTTGAGTCAACCGACAAAATTTTTTTTTTTCAAAAACTTGGCCGTTGGGTCTTTAATATCTATAAATAGAGACCCTTATCTCATCTCTTCCACATAACCAGTAGATATGGTACACCTACATAAACCGATTATGGTTTGATGTAATTAACATCAACCACAATCGGTTTATGCTAATATACAAATAAACCGATTCTGGAATCATGTTTGAGTTTGTATAGATGTCTAGAATCGGTATACGTCTAACAGTCGAGAAAACCAATTGTGGTTTGTATATCTAAGTATATCAACCGATTAAAAATTTGACGATTTTAGAGAAACAACAATTGATTCACGTTGAGTAACATGTAATTCGATTTATATTCAGATTTCCCTTTATAAATTTTGTCTCCACAATCGGATTACATATATACGTACATAAACAAATATATTGTACTACAATCGGTTTGTATGGTGATGAACAACGATCCATTGTCGTTCCCAATTTGGAAATTTAACCCAGAATCGTTTATGTGGTGCTATCAAATAAACCGATTCATGGTTAAAATTTTGTTTTTTTTTCCATATATAGTTGCAATGGTGGAGCCAGGATTTTAAGAGAGGGGGCGAAGTTTTTTGTTTTCAAAATACAATCCTAACCAGTCTTATGGCCGTACTTAACCAAAACTCACCACCCTATTCATCTAGCTAAACCTAAAGATCCAAATATAATGAACACCTAAACACGATGTTAAACTTCAGATAACATTAAAGCAACTCTAAAGATTCAAAAAAGAAAAAGAAATCAAATATCAGAACCCTAACTAATGAAAATTGAAATTGTTACGATATATCAATAATAAGAATAATTTATGAGACAACAACGACGAATCACTAGCAACAACCAAGTAATTAAACACTTGGTAGGCAAAACTTATTTTCTTGTTCATTGGGCTTGAATATACATAACAATACGGAGGAATTGGGCAGCCCAGGGGAGGCAACTGCCTGCTCTTGCCGTGGGCTGCCTCCGCCCCTGTATGGGTGATCATAAGATGCACTCACTTCTTCATCACCACTAGAGTCTTCATCATTGTTATAAAGTTTCATTTTGCAAAAAAAATCACAAATTCTAATTTTTCTTTTTTGTTTTTCCGTTCTTCTTCTTTTTCGAACCTTGAAATAAGAACTGAATTTCTACTCTCATCCTAACACTATAATCAAATTCAAACACTAATTAATTTAGCTAATATTAACTCAATCAATCATTATTAATGAATAACGGCATATTAGCCATTAATATAAGAGGTTTCTAGAGATTACTTCCTAATGACCCTTTTCATCTTTTAGTACGAGGCCCCATATAATCACACTAGGCCGGAAAAAGAACACATAAAGTAAAGGCCCCAAACTAGGCGCGCATTACCCGTTTCCTTTTTCGAAAACACTGAAATGTAGGCTAGCTAGAAGTATATTGTAAATATATTTGTTTCCTTTTTAGTTTATTAAACCGACGTGGGAATTTGGATTGGGAATGTCGGTGTAATCGTTTAGAGTGTTCGATCATACAAAACAGGTTTCCGCAAGAATATCGACGGAATATTAATTAGACTTCCCCCCTATATGTTTTCTTTGTTATGGAAATACTAATCCTAGTCAAATTCTATGAGACTTATTACGAGTTCGATATCTATTTAAGGGTTTGAGATTTTGATTTCTTATCTGCATTGAAAATCAAGATTTGGAGTCGAAAACTTCAAAGGCTATCAGAGAATATTATCGTCCTAATACAATATGACTATTTGGGGTTAGTACTTTGATATGGGTTTAGGGCTGTTAAATTGGTCTATAATTCCAATCTATTCTTTCAATACATAAAACTTTTATTTTCTTTGATTTTGATTTTCAGGAGTTACAATCCAGCCAGATCATCCCTACACTCATCGCTACGACAAAACTAAAGGGAAGCTACATCTTTCACAGGTTCGCCTAAACCGTATTTAATTATATAATCCTTTTTGTTTCTTCTTCTTATTTGTTCAAATAATACAATCTTACTCGTATTAATTTGAATTTGCAGGTGACTGTTCAAGGAAAAATACTTCCTTTTGGGAGATGGTCGCGACTAGTCAAGGTCCTATGCAATGTGGCACATACTGAGAATCCAATCTGCTTATGTTCGATCTCCCCTGACGCAAAGCACAAGTCGTTTCCTCTCAACTTTGAGTTTGGAGAGGATGATGGTGACGTTGTGTTATCAGTTATAGGCCATTACGATGTACATCTTGCTGGTTATTTTCTTGGCAATACCGGTGGCCATGGAGAAGGTTTGCCATTTTTAAATTGGAAAATCATAGTTTTGTTTGAAACTTGGATGCTATTAATTTCTTTTATTTTATTTGCAGATGGAATCGAAAAGAAAAAAATAAAAGAAGAAGATGAAATTCATGAGAAGAAAATAAAAGAAGAAATCTAGCATTCACCCGATAGGTCTACGTGTGATTTTTTTTTTTAGATTGTTTGTTTCTAGTTTTGATTGAACCCGCTTTAGATTGCTGCTACAAGGATAATCCATCAGTATATCAATGTAGTGCCTCTGATTGTTATGATTTTTTATTTTTTAAGGATATTATTCTACGTAGAATTTCGTATCGCTACTGCAGTGATGCCATTTTAATGTCGCGTCTATTATAATCCCTATGGATTTAAAGCAGTCAAACATTTTCTTCATTCTGGTATTGGTTTTAAAAATTTGTAAATTAGTTGTTTGATGTGTGCCAGATTTGCATGACTAAAATTTCTTTTAGGAGTCTCGGAAAATTCCCTAGAGGCTGAGACACCTATTTCTGCACGTCAAAGACAGAGCTGCAAACTATTTGTCCATCTCTTTCATGTTTGCAAGGAAATATGCGAACAATGTTGTGCATGCTGTGGCAGCTTATGCCTAATCAAACCACACTTCCAAATGATGTTTTCCTTTGTTTTGTTGTATCTGCATCTGGAGAAGACAAAACGGTTTGGTATGAACATCATTCAGGTTAGTTTTTCCGTAGCTCATGCTGTAACCCCAAGCCTGTTGTTAATTGGTACAAAAAAAAATACGGAAACATTTTTCTACTGCTTTAGTATGGTATCTAGATGCTATGTGTGCCACCAACATCAATATAACACGGATCACTGGCTATGGCATTGGTTATGCTTCTCAACATCTAAACACTTCTTCTTTTCTTTGAGTTCTTTGTATTTTCTGTTAACTACTTCATCTGCTGCGATAGTCCTAAGCTCATCAAACTTTTCCTTCTTCACATCATAACCCATCTCCTCCAAAGTTGACACCGCCGGACAACTATAATCTCCTAACCCTTTATGGAACTCAACAGGATCTGCAGATTGAGAAAATGTATGAACTAGATGAACAAAATCCAACCAACTCTAAAGGCTACCTTCATTGCATCACGGATACTAGGACAGTACTTATTGCATTTTTGTTTTGTTTTGTAGTTTTTGATTAGTACTAATATTCTCTGTCTACAAACAACACAGTAGGAGGATGCTGATCAGTATTCTAGACCAGCACGTATAGATGAGAACAGAAAAGCCTTAAGAATGTTATATCAAGATGATACCTCATCTTCTTCAGAATCAACAACTCTTTCTGAATATGCTTTCCTCTACTTGCCGATGGATTTCAAGTATGGCATCATTCATTAACTACTTAATTAAGCTGCCAGTACTTATCAATATTGTGTTTGTTTGTATAGACGATTTTCTTGTTCCGATATTTTATTTTCATCCTTAACAGGTGGGAGGCTAACTTCGGTTACGCATTTCTCAACTTCACTACTTGTGTTGCTGCTATGAGATTTTACAATGGTTTCAACAGCTTCAGCTGGAAGAGTCTATTTATGAGTCATCTAAAGTCTGCAAGATATGTCCTGCTAAGATTCAGGTAACATATATCAACGTTTCAGTGCCACTAAGTCATTTAATTTGAATTGCTCTTTAATGTAGTATGTATATTCAAGTAATCAATAATATTATTGCAGGGCGAAGATGAACTTGTGAAGAGATTTAAAAACTCGTATTTGACTGTGATACGGATGAATTCTTGCCAGTTTCATTTTCTCCACCTCGGAATGGTTCTACTCCGGATTCTTTCCCTTCACTCGTTGGCAAACGTCCAAAGATAACTAGGAAGAGGATCATCAATCGACGATATGTTAATTAGTTCAGTCTCTTCTAGCAAGTAGTGTCTCTTTCTCTCATGCATGTCTAGCTGCAAGTACTTGCTGTGTTTAGCAAGCAGTGTCTCTCTCAGTCATGTCTAGCTAAGTTACTGCTGATCATATGGCAATATTATCAAGCAGACTAGCAGAGGATCATTTTCCCTTTTGAATCTTTAATTATTAGTTAAAAATTAATGGCAACTGCAAGATGAAACTTAGCTTGTATAAGGACTACTGTTTATTGATGTTTAGAAAATCTCTCAAAACTAAACACAAGCTCTAATCTTGCTCCTATGATCAACCACAACTTTGGTGATCATATATATATAGAACTATGAATTCCTTTTCCTAGTCCTATTACCTTATTACATGTCTTTCCTTTTCTTAGAACTAGATGACTTTTAATTCCCTTAGGATTACATCAATTTCCTTTTCTTATCCTAACCAACTTGTTAGAGATTATCTTAGGCTTAATGTTGAAGTTTAACCAACATTCTCCCCGTTAAGCTTCAACCTTACCCGTGACATATCTTGTACTCCAATCAGTTGTCTCATTTATTCAAACTTGATCCGATCTAATGCCTTTGTCAATATATCTGCTTTCTGCTCAGTTCCTGGTATGTGTTCAACGTTGATGATCTCCTTCTCGATACATTCTCGTATGAAATGATACCTTTTGTGAATGTGTTTCGTCTTCCCATGAAACACTGAATTTTTAGTGAGTGCAATTGCAGACTTATTATCAATCTTGATGAGAACTTTTTCAGGTTCTCTTCCTTTGATTTCACTCAATAATTCTTGAAGCCATATTGATTGTTTAGCTGCTTCTGTTGCGGCCATAAACTCAGCTTCACAGGATGAGAGGGCTACAGTGTGTTGCTTCTGTGAACACCATGTAATAGGTGCTTCACCTAGATAAAATATATGACCAGTTGTACCTTTCCATCATCTTGGTCAATAATGACTGCTGTCACTATACCCAACAATTCCTTTTGATCCTCCTCGACCATACTTCAATCCACAGCTGATTGTTCCTCTAGATATCTCAATATCTGCTTTATTACATCACCGTGAGACTTGCGTGGACTCTGCATATAACGGCTTGCTACTCCCACAGATAAAGCCAAATCTGGTCTTGTGTGTAATAAGTATCTTAGGCATCCAACATTTCTTCTATAACTCGTTGGATCAATCTCTGCTTCTTCTTGTGCCTTTGAACTTTAAGTCCAAACTCCATTGGAATTCTTGTTGGATTACAAGTTTCGAGTCCTGCTTCTTTCAGAATTCTCCTTGCATAAGCTTCTTGTTTCTGAATCCCATCTACTCCTTGATGGACTTCTATGCCAAGGTAATAAGTGAGTTTTCCGAGGTCTGACATCTCAAACTTTGATGACATTTCTCTTGAACTCATTGATCACCTTAAGGGAGTTGCCAGTCAAAAATAGATCATCTACATAAACTGCAATCACAAGAAGCGTTCCCTTTTCTTCTCTTCTGTATACTGATGTTAGAGCACTTAACAAATCTGATTTCTCTTAAGATTTGATCTAACTTTGTATTCCAGGCTCGAGGAGCTTGTCTTAGACCATATAGAGCTTTTGATAACTTATAAACCTTATGCTCTTGTCCTTTTACTTCAAAACTTTCTAGTTGTTCAACATACACATCTTCTCGAATTCACCATGTAAGAATGCTGTCTTAACGTCTAAGTGGTGAATTCCCATGAGTTTGATGTTGCCTCTGCAATTAATAAGCGTATTGTTTCAATTCTAGCAACTGGTGCAAAAACTTCATCAAAGTCTATGCCTGATTCTTGAACGTATCCCTTAGCTACAAGTCTGCCTTATATTTGTTAATAATTCCATCAACATTTCTTTTAACCTTGAAGATCCACTTGAGACCAATCACTTTTACCCCACCTAGCTTATCAACTAGAAACCAAGTCTTGTTTCTGTTGATTGAAATAATTCTCTATAATGCTTGTGTCCATTTAGTCGAGACCTTTGAGTGAAAATTCCTTGGTTCATCATTAAAACAAAGTAGCATAACCTCACATTCTTCTGCATCGAAGAACATAATCCTCCAGATATGTGGCTTTGTATCTGTCTTGTGATTTTCGCAGTGGTGGGATAACTTGAGCTTCTTGGTTTTCTTCTTCTTCTTCTCTACGTTTTCTCAGTGTTCAAATATCTCTTCGCTTCTTGATTATCATAGTGATTCTCTTCAGTGTTGATGGTTATGGGTCCTTCTCCTTCATCAATTACTTGACCCCATATCATGTGAAACATATCTTGATCCTTTCTCGATTCATTGGTTGTTTCTATCCAGTTCCAATGTGATGTCTCATCAAACACCACATCTCGACTCACTATTACTCTTTTCGTTGTTGGATTGAATAATCTGTAAGCTTCGGATCCAGGATCAATTCCTAGATGCACAAGAGTCTGAGATCGATCATCCAGTTTCTTAAGAGTTGCAGAATCAACTTTTGCGTATGCTTTGCAACCAAACACTCTTAAATGATCTATGTTTGGTTTTCTCTTTCGCAAACTTTCGTATGGAGTCATGTCTTTCAGATCTTTCGTAGGTATCCTGTTTATTAGGTATGCGGAGTGTCGTACAGCTTCTCCCCATAGATAATTAGGTACCTCCATATCCTTTAAAGAACTTCTTGTCATCTCCATTAGAGTCATGTTTCTCCTTTCCACCATTCCGTTTTGTTGTGGTGTATATGGTCTTGTGAGTTGCCTTTTGATTCCATTTGACTCACAGAATTTGTTGAACTCTAAGGAAGTGAACTCTCCTCCTCTATCAGTTCTAAGCATTTTGACCTCCTCTTTTAACTCTTTTTCTATCAGATTTCTGAAAGCTTTGTATCTGTCAAATGCTTCACTCTTTTCTTTCATAAGAATAGACCACATATATCTTGAGAAGTCATCTATAATAACAAATACGTATTTGTTATTTGCAAGGGTTTGTGGTGCAATAGGACCACATAAATCAGCATGAAGAAGCTCTAATGGCTTTGAAGCTCTGAATGTTGTTGCTTTTGGAAAACCTTGACGCGTTTGTTTCCCAACTAAACATGATTCACAGATCCTTGATTCATTGTTTATCTGTGGTAGCCCTCGAACCATCTTGTTCTGAGACATTGCCTTTAAAGTTCTAAAGCTTATGTGTCCTAATCTTGCATGCCACTTCCATGTCTGATCTTCCAGTCTCATATTCAGACACAATGGCCTTCCAATCATGAGACTTATCTTGTAGAGTCTATTCTGTGAGCGTGAGACTCTAACTAAAAGTATTCCACGTGGGTCATGAACTGTTAGATAATCTTGTCGCATTCTAACATCACATCCAACTTCTGTAGCTTGTCCTAAACTTAGAATGTTGCTTTGTAAGTATGGGATGAAGTAGATGTTTGTGACAAGCTTCTGTTCTCCGGTCTTTCTCTGAAATATAATTGATCCTTTCCCTTCAATTTCTACAGAAGATCCATCCCCAAACTTCACTTGTCCTTTGATTTTCTCATTGAGTTCAGAAAAGTAGTGTCTCTTACCAGTCATGTGATTTCTGGCTCCATTATCTAAATACCAGATTCCTTCTTCACCATCCTTTGATTCGTAGTTCTTTGGTATTAGTTTCCCTTCGTTTAAGAATACAACTTCGTGCATGAACAGAGTTGTATCTGCTTCCCTTGTTTCATTCTTGTTTTCTTCTTCCATCTTTTGTATTCTTTCAGGGCATACAGAGGAGAAGTGTCCTGGTTTATCACATCTGTAACAAATAATGTTTGATCTATCCTTCTTTTCTTTCCCTTGGTTTTGATCATTCTGACTTGTTGTTCTATCTTGTGAGTTAAACCTTCCTCCCCTTCCTCGGCCTTTGTTTACTCTACCACCTCTTCCACGACCTCTTCCTCTTGTCGCAGAGTTTTGTTGGTAAGAGTTTGTGTACAAGAGTTTTCCTTGAGTTTCTCCATTGTTTTCTTCATCAAGGATTCTCTCTTCATATGCTTTCAATCTTCCAATTATATCTTCATAGCTAGTCTTCTTTAAATCTAAGACTTGTTCGAGAGAAGCTATGATATGAATATACTTGGATCTTGGTAAACTATTGAGAAACTTCTTTATCAGTTTATCTTCATCAATGGATTGTCCAAGTGACGCAGCTTTTGAGGCTATCTCTGATAGATTTCCTGCAAAGCTATCAATAGTATCAGTGTCTTTCATCTTCACTCTTTCAAATTCAGACATTAAGGTTTGCAGACGGGCTTCTTTAACTCGATCAGCTCCGAGATTACGTGCCTTTATTGCATCCCAAATTTTCTTTGAAGTTCCCTGTTCACCAACTTGTAGAACAAGACATTCTGGTATTGCTTGAAAGAGTAATCCTATAGCGATGTTGTTCTTATCAGCATCATCTGTTTCTGGTTCAATTGTATCCCACACCTTGTAGATTTTCATCAGTACCTTCATTCTCATGGCCCATACTGTGTAGTTTGTGGCGTTGAGGATTGGAACTTGTATTGATGGTGGCGTGAACTGTTTTGCACCCTCAATGGTGGTTTCGTTTTCCATGGCTCAGAAACAAGCTCTGATACCAATTAATGGCAACTGTAAGATGAAATTTAGCTTGTATAAAGACTACTCTCTTTATTGATGTTTAGAAAATCTCTCAAAACTAAACACAAGCTCTAATCTTGCTCCTATGATCAACCACAACTTTGGTGATCATATATATATAGAACTATGAATTCCTTTTCCTAGTCCTATTACCTTATCACATGTCTTTCCTTCTCTTAGAACTAGATGACTTCTAATTCCCTTAAAATTACATCAATTGCCTTTTCTTATCCTAACCAACTTGTTAGAGATTATCTTAGGCTTAATATTGAAATTTAACCAACAAAATTATGTATTGTCTAATTAGTTTTTGTCAGTAGATAAATCAAATATCAACCAGACTGATCAAAGTATATTGATAAATCTACTGGTCCTATCATGTAACCTCTTATTATTAATGAACTATTATTTTCTCTTTTTCCATATATATATTTATAAATATATATATATGTTGTGTTTTCTAGGAATCTTACCCATCTATGTTTGGTTGTTAATTAAGTCATGTGTAGCCGAACAACAGTCCTGTTGTATCTGAATTGTCTAGATTTGATAAGGAAATACTTTCACATGTACATGTCTCCTCAAACTCAAACATACATATTTTATAACAAAGTGAAATGGTACAAAAAGAAGGCTATCCTTTTGTTTCATGTTTCAAAAATTTGCTAATTGCATGCAAGTTAACAACTACCAAAAATACAGTGCGGGTATAGCTATGGCTATGCTATATGCTAACATCTTTTTTAGTACGTACTGTGCGTGTACGTAGGCTTTTGTGGTTTTTGTCTTTTCAGGTCCGTCTCAAAAACATTTATCACACTGTTCTTTTTCTCTCTTTTTCTATTAAAGAAGAGTGCAACTCCGTGTTGAAAACTTGAAAGTGAAATTGAGAAGCAGTATTAACAAAATTAGTGATAAAACCCCTAGGTGAACAAACTAGTGATAAGAAAAAATCGGTCATATTATTTTTAGCAAATAAAAATCGTTTCAAATAAAATTGGGACAAAAACCCCAATTTAAATAAAAAATTTAAAATTTAGTTTTTATTAATTTTTATAATCTCAATTCTATCCTTTAGCGTATATATCCTTATCGATCCTTCTTCTCCTCTCGTTTAATAGTTTCATTTCTTTTTTCTTCCCCCCTACCACCACCAGAAACTCCTCCGATCGCAGCACCACCACTAAGCCACTGTCACTTCCAGATCTGCCACGACCACCTCTGCCTCTTCCTGTCCTCCCTCTCCAACACTTCTGTTTCTTTTTTTCCTACTACGATTTCAGATCGCCACCAGCATCATCTCCGCCGCCACCAAACCACATCTGACATCAACAACACCTCCATCTCTTCCTTCCCCACCATCATCACTGGAAGCACCTCATCTTTCTACTCTGAAAGCAACACCAATATTCGCGGATACACACAGAAGAACTTCAATTATTCCGTTGATTATAAAAACAAAATACGGAATTAGTTTTTTTTTTTTGAAATGGTCAGAGAGATTTAGGTTTGATTAATAATGGTGAATTTGATGATGATGATGATGATGATGGTGAAGATGATGATGAAAGTGAGGTGGATATTGGTGGGGATTCGTTGAATCAGTTTGGTGATGATGAAACTATTCAGGTAATTTTGTGTTTTATTAGATCTTTGTTTATCGAAAATTTTAATGTTGAATTGTGAGTTTTTGTTTATTTTTTTTCTTTTTAATTGCAAAATCTATGAGTATAAATTGATGAATTGAAGGTTTGATGTTGAAATAATTTGGGGGAAATTGAGAATAGACCATCCTTAGAATTATAATTCAAGGATACTAGTCAATATAAGTGGATTGCGGAGATTAACATCTCCAATGATACCTGGTGGTGCTGGAAATTGGCCTAATATATGAAATGCAATCAGTTTCTTATTAATTTTTAATTTGAAAAATGAATTGAATTTAAATTGGGTTTTTGTAGGTAAAAAAAATGAATTTTTTATACAAGAAAAAGTGGTTTGTTGTAAATGTTATTGTTGATGAACTCACTGTTCCTGAAAATCTTAACTCGATGATAAAATTGTTGTTTTTGGCTTGTCAAGGTGATGTGAAAGGTGTCGAGGAATTGTTGAAGGAAGGGACGGATGTGAATAGTATTGATTTGGATGGAAGGACTGCGCTGCATATTGCTGCTTGTGACGGGCATGTGGATGTTGTTAAGATGTTGTTGAGTCGGAAAGCCAATATCGATGCTTGTGATCGGTGGGGGAGTATGGTTAGTTTTCGCCATGCTTCTTATTGCATTTGTGGAATTTTCATCCTATAGTTGTGTGCTTATGTTTGTGAATTTGGATAATTTGTGAATTGTGTTGAAAATCCCTGCAACAGTTTTTTTTTAGAAGCGCAGTTGAAACCACGGTTAATTGAATGTTTTACGGCATGATTAGGATTTTACGATTAATTAATTTTGTAGAGTTGTGGTCCATAATGCTTCCGAAGAAGATATTATGCCTATCAAACAAAAAAATACCATGAATGAACAAAGATAGGAGAAACTAGATCATGTTTGTGGGTGTAAAATGCCTTAGAATAGGTGTCATGCTTTAAGATTTCAATTTGGATGCAATTAAGTTTATGTTGGGATTTTGGACTTCTTGGTTTGTATAGCGGTGGTTTTCATCGTTTTCTGCGTGGTTAAACTGGGATTTACTTGACAAAGATGATGTTATCAATGTTTAATTCTACCTGTGGGACAATAAATGTCTTGTGCTGGCGAAGTATGTGAAGTGGTCATGTGAGCATGTACTCTGATGCCCTACCCTGGCATCCTTACATGTCTTGTTTTGGCCCTACCCTGCAACTGAACTCAAAGTAGGATTGCAACTTTGGGCACTAAATCCCAATTCTAGATTTAACTGAAATGGTTGATAGTCATACATGATGCTATGTTCTGACCGACAACTTGGTAAATTATTCATCCTCACCAAACCAGTCATAAATACTCCCTGATGGAGCTTCACAGACCGGGGTCTTATTTTTTCTTTGCTATGCAAGTTTATTGACCGAACCCTAGCACAATGAATCCTGACATTTCAAATATTTTTTTTAATGAAGGTGATGCCTGCTATAGTCAGACTCATGAAAGATAAAGCAACATTAGTTACCCTAACATATTTTCCTGATTCGAACAGTAGTACTCGGGTTGTCGCCATCTGTCGTACTGCTTTCTTAAGCATATATTAGTATTTGGGTAGCGCCACTGTCGTATAATTCCCATAACCGCATAGGTGTTCATTTTTATTTGCATGTATTTATCATCTTTTGATTAGTTTTTCAATGGACATGGCATGCCATGTCAATCATGACATTTCAATGACGTTTTTTTATTAATGGACATGTATATACCTCCAGTAATTTTCCTTGTAGTTGAATAGACATTTTGCATGAAACCAATTATGGTTTCATCTTATTTATGAAACTCCAGATTTTGATTGCTCCATAAAAGTTGACGGTGGTGACAGGTTTCATCTTATTTGTGTTTTTTTTATGACGAAACCAAATTTTGGTTTCACCTGATTTTTTTCCTAGTTTATTCGGCCTGACTTGGAAGTCGGCGTGTTTGGTTTCATCACTGAAATTTGTATAGGTGAAACGACAATATGCGAAAAAATGATGAAACCAATTTCGGTTTCATCTATTTTTGGTGAAACCAATTTTGGTTTCATCATTTTTCTGTTTGGTTTCATCATTTTTTTCTTATTTTCTTGAATATTGATCAATGAAATTCATTTTTTGTGGCGGCGGCTGGTTGGTGGTGTTGCTCGGCGACGATGGTGGTCGTCGGTCGCGGTGGTGGTTAGCATTAACGATGGTAGCGCGGTGGTGGTGACGGCGGTGGTGGTGGTGGGCGGCGGCGGTGGCGGTGGGCGGTACCGGCGGTGGTATTGCTGTTGAAGCGCAGAAACCAATTATGGTTTCATCTTATTTAAGATGAAACCAAAATCAGTTTCATCGTATTTCAACAATTTATTTCTATCCATGAAGATGTATAATACCTCTTAATAAATTTCTTGCCGGTGATTTCTCACCAAACCAAGATGAAACCAAAATCGGTTTTCATCGTATTTATGATGAAACCAAAATCGGTTTCATCGTATTTATGATGGTGGTCGTCGGTCGCGATGGTGGTTAGCATTAACGATGGTAGCGCGGTGGTGGTGACGGCGGTGGTGGTGGTGGGCGGCGGCGGTGGCGGTGGGCGGTACCGGCGGCGGTATTGCTGTTGAAGCGCAGAAACCAATTATGGTTTCATCTTATTTAAGATGAAACCAAAATCGGTTTCATCGTATTTCAACAATGTATTTCTATCCATGAAGATGTATAATACCTCTTAATAAATTTCTTGCCGGTGATTTCTCACGAAACCAAGATGAAACCAAAATCGGTTTTCATCGTATTTATGATGAAACCAAAATCGGTTTCATCGTATTTATGATGAAACCAAAATCGGTTTCATCGTATTTTGGGGAGGTGGTGGTGGTGGGCGGTCGTGGTGCTGGTTTTGGTCGGCGGTGGTCGACAGTGGTGGTGCTGGATGGTAGGGTGGATGGTATTGGTGGTGCAATTACGTAGTTTCGGTGGTGGTGGTGGTGGTAGGAGGTGGTGGCGGTGGTGGTCGACAATGGTGGTGCTGGATGGTAGGGTGGCTGGCAGTGGTGGTGCAATTGCGCAGTATCGGTGGCGGTGGCGGCGGCGGAGCGGTGGTGGTCGGTGGCGGCGGTGGTGGTCGGTGGTCGGTGGCGGCGGTGGTCGGTGGTGGCGGCGGTGGGCGGTGGCGGCGACGGGCAGCGGTGGGCGATGGTGGTGGCGGCGGCGGTGGTCGGTGGTGCGGCGCGGCGGAGCGGTGGTGGTCCGGTGTGGAGGCGGCGGCGGTAGTGGTTGTCCGGAGTGGCGGGCGGCGGGGTTGTGGTCGGTGGCGGCGGTGGTCAGTGGCGTGGTCGGTGGCGGCGGTGGCGTTGGCGGTGGTCGGAAGTGGTGGCGGAAGGTGGCGTTGGCGGTGGTCGGAGGTGGTCGAAAGTGGTGGCGGTGGTTATCGGTGGCGGCGGTGCTTATTGGTGGTTGTTTATTTTTTGTTAGGGATGACAATATAATAAGAATTAAAGTGTGGTTGATTTTTGTTTTTGTTGGGGTGATTTAAACTAGAAAGGTAATATAGACAGTTTATATTAAATAGGGTTTTTGTGAACAATTTGTTTTGTTGGAATTTTTGTATATGGATAGTGACACTTTTGGAGTTATAACTCGCAGAGCGTTAACAAAAACGGAAAGTATAGACACACCGTGATGCACAAAAAATGGGGCCCAAATAAAATTAAAAGCTCACCCTATTGTCTCCTGGTGGGTCACAGGAGTTTCTCTCTTCCGCTGTTAAATTAAATGGAGTTGGAGAATGAGAGCAGTAGAGACTAGAGAGAAGAAGAAGGAGAGTGACGGTGACCAACCCTTGGATTGTTATTGTGGGTGATACTTACCCTTGTCAGCCTATCTAATTTCTACTTGTAGTCGTACTACTGAGCCTGAGATGGCTTATCAGTTGGGTGACGTTGGCCAACATCCCATTGGAGAAGAAGACTGCCTGCAGAGATGGTAGGTACATTAAGCGTGCTGAGTCTATTGACCTATAAAAAGAGGACGAATATGTGGTGGTGTCTGTCGGACCCTTTGATTTTTCCATGCATCTCCTAAGTTAGTTGATAGATCCATGTATCCGACGGAAGAAGTCTGTGGTGAAATTATCAATTCAGTCTCAAGAGTGCATCAAATTTAGGCAGCATGGGCTTTCCAGAAATGAGACTGATAGTGTGAATTCAAGAGCGAAAGAAAATGCTTTGTATCCACAACTATTCAAGAGTGTGAAATAGGAGTATAGAGAGTGTATAGCTAGCAGCATACAGAGAGATGAATGGAACGAAAATTATCTTTCCCTATGCTATCTGTCTTTCTATTCATTTAAGTAGTTTAGTGAAGTCCAAAGTTTAAGAATATTTTCTTTTTTTATTTTCATCCGGTTGGAAACAAATGAGTAATTCCCAAGCCATGAACGGAAAACAGAAGAAAGAAGAAGAAAATCCAAACCCAGATTTATACGACTGGGGTTTAAAAGATTTCGATATCGGTAAGCCCCTTGGTAGAGGAAAATTTGGGAGAGTTTACATGGCCAGAGAAAAGAAGGTAAGCAACGGTCAATTTCAGAACCGTTCTGTCTATTTGATTTGGATTCTGAAGTAATTTTTGGGTGTTTTTTTGTTTGTGTGTGTATTACAGCATCTGTATGTTTGTGCACTGAAAGTAATTTATAGATGCCAAGTAGAGAAATACAATCTACTTCCTCAACTCAAAAGAGAAATGGAAATACAGAGTGCATTAGATCATCCAAACATTCTTAGTCTCTATGGTTGGTTTGGTGATGATACAAGGATTTTCTTGATTCTTGATTATGCTGCTAAAGGTGAACTTTATGGTTTACTTCGTGAGACTGGTCATTTGACTGAGAAACAAGCTGTTACAGTAAGCAAAAAACCCATAGATTTTGATTTCTAATCAGTTCTTTCTTGGGTTTGTTTATGTTGCTATGCTGATTATGTTCTTTGGGTTCTGTTCCGATTTGGTTGAAATGCAGCACATTGTAAGCCTTGCAAAAGCATTGGCTTACTGCCATGAGAAGCATATCATTCATAGAGATATCAAGCCTGAGAATTTGTTGCTTGATCATGAGGTTAATCTTTCGATATCTCTCAATCCTTTTGACGTATCCTGTTGTTGCGTAGAAGTTGACATTGCCAAGTTGCTAATTGATATTTGTGCTATCTTCCTTTTTATTGCAGGGTCGACTGAAACTTGGATGATAGGAGATATACAATGTGTGGGACATTGGATTACTTAGCACCAGAAATGGCTGCGAACAAAGGTCATGATTGTTCTGTTGATACCTGGACTGTGGGTGTACTGTGTTATGAATTCCTTTTCGGGGTTCCACCATTTGAAGCTGAGACGCAGAGTGAAACATTGAGAAGGTAGGGTTACAAGGATCTTTTCGGTTAAGCTTCTGCCACTCTTTACTTAATGTCTTAATACTTTGGAACATTTGCATGTGCATAAAATTTTTCTTCCATTACAAACAGGATAATGAAGGTTAATTACAGCTTCCCTCTAACCCATGATTTATCTGCAGATTTTATTTGCTTCCCAAGTTCATCTATAAAGCTCCGATTTAATTTTTTGTGCACAAAGTTTTAAGAGGATAACTTTGATGTTTATAAATTCTGAGCATCTGCAGCTTTTGGTGAGGGATCCCTCAAAGAGACTTACACTGTCAAATATTTTAGTGCATCCTTGGATAATCAAGAACGCAGACCCGTCTGGTGCTTACGAAGTAGAAGATGTCAAGTAATTCTATTATCAGAGTCACTCCTGCATATTTTGTACACCACAATGATGTAACTAAAGTTGCCAACGGTGTAAGGTTTTCTGAAAACTGTAGAAGTTCTCGGTCCTCTGGACTGTTCTTTTGTATGCAAGTTGTTGCAGAACTTCTGCAACTGAACTATTTTCTTCATGTATGTAGACTGTAGAGTAAGATTTCTAACTGACCTTTCTAATTAGCTGTGAAAGTTTGTTCAGTTAATCAAACATTTTAAGACTCCCTTTGATGGATAAAACAACTACAACTTTAAACTATGCCAAGTTGGCAGCCATTTCTTGATAACTCTATCTAGATCTCAAGAGTTTAAATTTCAACCATTACCAAGTTCAAACCGGGAGGAATATCAGACTTGAACAACAAAATTCATCTGGAAGTTTCTGACCAAAATCTAATGACAAGTCTTGGTATACAATGTAATAAGCATCACAGCTTATGTGGGAGTACAGTACATGATTCTGTATACCATTCATCTTTTGGCCAACACCATTGAGCGTCCCAAATTCACCATCGCCACTCCCACAACAGCGAGTAATCCAATTTAGCCATTCTCAATACCACGACACACAGGTCAAATATAAAAGTTAATAGTCATCGGAAATCCTACAATACACCCCTTAGAATATTTTCTAGATCTAAACATAAAAATGATGATAAGAGTGCTAAAATTGTAAATGGACACAAGGATTTTTTACATGGTTCGATCAATATGATCTACATCCATGGTTCTTCACTATGATTGTTGTAATTACATGAATTTACATTTAGAATCTCCATTAATGGATTCTTGGTAGAGCTCTAGATCTAGCTTTTAGGGAAGAAGATGATAAAGAAAATAAAGTCTCTCTCTATAAATGTGTCTCTCTCTCTTTGATAATAATTTCTCTCTCTTGTCTTTCTCTTTATATAGGTGTTTACATAGTGGATGAAAGTTAATAGGTAGTGGGGTACAACTAATATTTCCCTATTTTGTGCTAACTCCTGACTTATACCTGCGCTAAGTTCTCTCGCACTTGTGTTACGTTCTCGCACGGTCTTGATGTTGATAATGACGCACACTTGATATGTTGTGCGATATTTTGATCCTACATTTTGCTTTTTTTTTTGAATATTGCTTGAAGAGCAATCTTCAAGGAAAAATCCACCTTGTTGTAGTTGTTGGTGCGAGATGCGTGATGTTGGAGTAGTCTTTGATATTTGTTGATGAAGGAACTACGCGAAAGAATACTAATCTTCAAAAGTACGTACTTGCCTCTATTCTTTTGTGAAGTTCCGAAGCTTTGAGAAGTACATATGAAGTATCATTTCGAAGTATACGAAGTATGAAGTATCCTTGAAGAAATATAAGAAGTACTAATCCTCGAAATATAAGAAGTATTGCGAATCAATCATACAAAACTTTTGTGATGTGATTCCTATTACATGTTTTCTATTTCTCTTACTCCATTGTTGGTGATAATTCTTGTTATTCATGAATGAGAGTCTTCTTTGGAAATGATTCTGACCGAGAAGATAAAGAACAAAAAATGTTTTCTTGATAATCCATAGTTGCCTCTGTTTTTTATCTATGAGGGAAGAATTCTTGAGAAAGTGTTGGATGAGCGAATTGATCTTCACGTCTTTCTTCTTTGAGTATAATGTCTTCAAATTGCTTATGCGAAATAATTGGGCGAAAACACTTATGCCATGTAATGCTTATGCGATGCTTATGCCATGTAATGCTTATGCGATGCTTTCATGTAATGTATAGATAATGTTGAGTTACTTACCTTTGTTCTTTGTCCATCTTTAGTTCATCGTATTGCATTGTATTGTAGCTTCTTTTTCCTTATTCCTGCACGATTAGAATTGCATAATAATAATATAATCATCATAATATATAGGTCTACGTGCGTCTAGTGTGGTCTTATCTCGCCTCCCTATGTAGAGGTCTTATCTTTGCCTCTATTTGGTCGGGCGGCAAAATCGCAGGCGGTCTTTACATTTTCATGTAATGACCCATTGATCTTGCCTTAACATCTCTTGTATTATTGCCTCTTCAGGATATATTTATGCGACAATGTGACAGGCCTAAGTACTCCCGTGAGTAGAAGCCCCATGACATTGTCGTCTTTTGACACAATTCAGCTCCCTAATGGAGGGTGACATCCTTATCTTACCCCTGGTTGCCCCTTCAATGAAGCTTACCTCTACCGGGTTAAGTCTATGGCTCTTCCCATCTGGTAATTCAACAACCAGTTGATTTCGCAGTCTCTTATCCCACTACCGATGAAGTTTATGGTTACAAGACTGCACCCTAAGTGGGGTATCTTCGGACTGAGTGCATCATAGTCAGGACTTGTCAAGAGTGGAAAGGTACGCTCCAGACGCCCCGGGCACTCTTGACTCAACAGTGTACCTCGACCCTGATCGAGTTTCTGCACTCCTTAGGAGAAACTTTCTCACCTTGGTCTTCCAATCTAAGGTTATGAACTTAGACTGAAAATTTAAGGCACCTCTCCCGGATGTGCATCATCGTTTTTCTCACCCAAAATCTCCATGACTCAAGTTCTGGGGTCGGTGTAGCCTTTCCTTGAGTCATGCTTTCTCGGTTTCTCCGACTATGACATGCGATAGGTCTTACTTTTTGCCTCTTGAATGTATGCGAACTAGGTTGCACGCCACATTCGGATTCCTAGTCTATCTGATTAAAATCATTTTTGTTGCCTTTTATTAAGGTCTTATTATAAGGTCTTATTTTTTGACTTTTCTTCTTTTTGCTGTGCTTTCTTCTTTGCATTTATTTCTTTTTGTTGGATCGCTCTATTTATCTTGAGGTGGGACTCGAACTCTGGATCTATCATTTGCATATTCCTTGTTTGACCATCTGTGCGTCATCTTCTGTGTGAAATTAACGCACATTTGTTGAAACTTAACCTTCTCTGTGCGAAATTAACCCTCCTATTATGTGAAATCATCGCACACTTGTTGAAACTTCACTTTATCTTCCTCTTTGGTAAGGAACCTAAAAATATGCGTGTAGTGAGATTCAATCCTGCTATCTTCTGTGCGAAATACACACACAACATTCTTATCTTATTCTTTTAATCGCTATGGAAAGTTGAAGAAACCATGTAAAAAGTATGAGCGAGGGGAGGATCGATCATGCGGCATCAAGGTCCTTCTTTTCCCTCGTTACCAACTGTGCTGCTACTCTTGTGTGAAAAAACGCACAACGTTGTTGAAACTTGACTTTATCTTCCTCTTTGGTAAGGAACCTAAAAATATGCATGTAGTGAGGAAATACACAAACAACATTCTTATCTTATTCTTTTAATCGCTCTGGGAAGTTGAAGAAAACGTGTAAAAAGTATGAGCGAGGGGAGGATCGATCATGCGGCATCAAGGTCCTTCTTTTCCCTCTTTACCAACTGTGCTTCTACTCTTGTGCGAAAGATTCGAACCCGTGATACTGAACTCGTTAACTTTACCTGTAACCAATTGTCCAAGTTCCTGTTTTTGCAAGAGAGGTAATATTCGCACAACTTATTCTGTGATTGTCGCCCTTTCTTCTTCTTCTCGTACAAATGATATCCTGCCAATATTTTGTACTCTCTAAACATCACGGCAAAACCTGCTGCAGTGTCAGTTCCATTCTACTCTCCATCATCCTCTCAAATCTTTCTGTTATATTGATATATATATAAGCCGTTGCTCCCATTGTGTGATGTCTCATTGGTTGTTCCCTCTCTAGAGTTCCAGTAAACTTATTTGCTGGTATTCCTTCATCCTGATCTGATTACAACGTAGTTATCTCTACTGAAGCCTTCTAAACTTGCTCATTAGCCTCCTGTTCGCCCTTCTTTAATATTCTTTCTAAACTTGTGCTATCTGCTTGCTTTGATTCTTCTCTGAAACTCCTAAAATTCCCATATAGTGTCGTTCTTTGTTGTTGATCCTGTGTTATACCATTGATTGATGTTTATTCTTTCGGTTTGATCATCCTTCCCGTCATTTTGTTTATCTCATCTTTGTGTTCGTCCTTTTGAGTGCGATTGATTCGCACTACTGCTATTCTTCACCTGTAAAATTTGTAAACTATAACTCCTTGTTCATCTTTGTATTATTGGTCATAATCTTCGTCTTCTCTGTTAAAGATATTAGTTAATTTGTGATATTGAAAATTTAGAATAATCTAGCTGGTCAAAGCAGATAAGTAGTGGTCAAAGAATATTCTAGAGCAAACGGGAGTTGATGTGACCAAATTATCCAGAGAATTCGTGAAGTAGCAAAGTCTGTTGATTAGTCTAAAGATGCAAAGAATACTCTAGAACAAAGAATACTCTAGAAGGAACTAGTGGTCTGTTAGCTTAGCCTATAAATAGGCACTGGACGTCTTCATTTTGAATCATCCATAGAAAACTCAAGTGAGTGAAGTAAGAGTGAGAGCTAAACCAAGTGAGCCAAAGTTCCCTTTGTAAACAGACGTGTAATCCAAAGGTGCTACACCAAACCTCTTGTAACATTTCCAATTTCAATTAATCAAAGCCTCACTTTACTTAAACCAATCCTCTTTCAATTAAATCATTTCCATAAACCCATCACACTTCCGCATTGTGCCAACAAATTTGGTATCAGAGCAAACCTAACCCAGTAATCCTAAAACTCTACCCATGGCAATTAACCAAAGTATTCAAGGTTTCAATTATGCCCAAAGTCTAATTCCAATTTTTGATGGTGAGAGTTATGATTATTGGAGTTTACAAATGAAAATATTATTCATTTCACAAGACTTATGGGATTTTGTAGAAGATGGTTATAAGGTACCCGAGTCGGCAGAAGCTCTATCGTCATGGACGGATGCAGAGAAAAAGGAGTACAAGGAAAACAAGAAGAAGGATGCTAAAGCACTACTATTTCTACAACAAGGGGTAAGCAAAACTATTTTTCCTCGAATTTCGGTGGCGAAAACTTCGAAGGAGGCCTGGAATATTCTCAAAGTAGCATTCCAAGGATCAGAAAAGGTAATCTCCATTAAACTACAAAACTTATGGCGAGATTTTGATAATCTACTTATGAAAGAAAATGAAACTATCCAGAATTTCTTTTCAAGAGTTACTGGTATAGTAAATCAAATTAGTAGTTATGGAGATACCATAGAAAATAAAAGAGTTGTAGAAAAGATTTTAAGGAGCTTACCGTTCAAATTCGATCACATCGTCGCTGCCATTGAAGAGTCCAAAAATTTATCGACTCTCTCGGTACACGAATTAATGGGTTCACTCGAGGCGCACGAGAAAAGGATAAATAGGTTCGCGGAGCAACCGTTGGAGCAGGCATTTCAAACAAAAATAAATTTCAGTGAAAAGAAAAATACGGAAGCCAGAAAAGAAAGCTCCAGAGGGGGATCGTCAACATCACCTCACGAGAAAGGGTCGACATCAAATCAAGGGCCCAAAAATTTCTACCGCGGACGTGGAAGAGGAAAAGGAGGTTACAGAAACAACAATCAAAGGTACGGAAAAAATTACTCCTCAAATCTCCGTTGCAATGTTTGCAAAAAGTTTGGCCATGCAACCGAAAATTGTAATATAAGTGCACCAAATGTGATAAATTAAATCACATGGAAAAAGATTGTTGGCTTAACGAAGCTAACTATTCCGAGAAAATGATTCTCAAAATCAAGTATTTTATTCCTGCCTCACCTCGCAACAAGAAGCAAGGTATATGGTACGTCGATAGCGGATGCAGCAGCCATATGACAGGAAACAAAGAATATTTCGTAAAATTGGAGGAAAAGATTCCACCGGTCAAGCTCGGAGATGGAAAGTTCCAGAATGTTGAAGGAAGAGGAGTTATCCGTACGTACAAATCAGGTAAAACTCGATACATATCTGATGTTCTTTATGTTCCTGGCCTAGCTCAAAATTTATTAAGTGTTGGACAACTTATAAGAAAGGGTACTCACTACATTTCGAAGACGGAGAATGCACAATTTATGATAAAATTAACAAGCAATTGGTGGCAAAAGTAAAAATGTCAGGAAATTTTGTCTTTCCCTATCTATGCCATCAATTGAAAATTGTGCAATGAGTACCAATCATATTGATGAATGCAAGTTATGGCATTTGAGGTACGGGCATCTCAACTATAGATCCTTGAAGGTTCTAAAATCAAAGAACATGGTAATTGGTCTTCCCAATATCAGCGGTGGAGATAAAATATGTGAAGGTTGTATTCTTGGAAGTTCCATAGATTCCATTTACAAAAATCGTGGAGAGCAAGAAGGCCCCTCGAATTGGTGCACGCCGATATCTGCGGTCCGACAAGAACAACTTCACTCAACAACAGAAGATATTTTCTCCTATTCGTGGATGATTATACCAGGATGATGTGGGTGTATATTCTCGAGCAAAAGTCCGAGGCATTCCCTAAATTCCTATAGTTCAAGGCGTTGGCAGAGAAGCAAAGTGGTCACCAACTAAAGGTTTTCCGTACATACCATGGTGGAGAATTTACCTCAAATGAGTTTATCAACTACTGCAAAGAAAACGGTATTAAGAAGGAGCTTACCATCCGATACACTCCACAACAAAACGACGTCGCGGAAAGAAAAAATCGTACGATCGTGGAAATGGCTCGCAGCATGTTGAAAGCAAGGAAGCTACCCAATAGTTACTGGGCAGAAGCAGTCAACACGGCGGTCTACATCCTTAATCGTTCGCCAACAAAATAAGTTCTCAACAAAAATCCATATGAAGCTTGCATAAGAAAAATCCCGAGGTAACTTCTTTCAGAATTTTTGGTTTCGTAGCATACTCACATATTCCATCCCAACATAGAGAAAAGTTCGATGAAAAAGGAGAAAAGCTAATATTCATCGGATACAACGAAGAGTCTAAAGCATATAGACTTCTAAAGCCAGATACAAATAAACTGGTAATTTCAAGAGATGTTATTTTTGATGAATTCAAATCATGGGATTGGAATGATGAAGCAGACAACTACGAGTTGCCACTACTCATCGAAGACGAGCCAGATCAACCACGTCAAGAAGAAACTACTCCACCAGCAAGCCCGCGATCTCCTAGTCCAACACAACAAAGTCCAAGTTCATCAGAAGCAAGTGCCCCACCTAGAAAGGTGCGTTCCCTAAGAGATATTTATGATACATCTAATTGTACATTTATAGCACTAGAACCTCAAAAATATGAGGAAGCGGCAAAAGAAGAAAAATGGAAACATGCCATGGACGAAGAAATGCGAGTGATCGAGAAAAATAAGACATGGGAGCTTGTCAATCAGCCAATTGATAAAGAAATAATTGGTCTGAAATGGGTATACAAGACAAAGTATAATGAAGACGGTTCATTCAAAATCATAAGGCAAGGCTAGTTGCAAAAGGATATTCCCAGCAATCAGGAATTGACTACTACGAGACATTCGCCTTAGTCGCTCGCATGGAAACAATCCGAATGGTGTTAGCTTTGGCAGTTCAACTAAAAATGAAGGTCTACCAATTGGATGTAAAGTCGGCGTTCCTAAACGGAGAACTTGAAGAAGATGTGTACGTCGAACAACCTCAAGGATATGTCCGCAAAGGAAAAGAAAAAATGGTATATCGTCTCCGCAAAGCACTATATGGTCTCAAGCAAGCACCGCGTGCATGGAACAACAAAATCGACAAGTATTTCCGAGATAATGGATTTGAGAAAAGTCCAAGTGAGCCATCACTCTACATCAAAAAACAAGGTACAAATTTTCTAATCGTCTGTCTCTACGTCGATGATTTAATTTATGCCAGTACAAAACAAAAGATGGCAGAAAAATTTAAGAAGGAGATGATGAAATAATATGAGATGACAGACTTAGGACTTATGCGATATTTTCTTGGGATTCAAGTAAAACAATCTCCAGAAGAAATATTTATTTCCAAGAAAAATATGCAGAAGATTTACTGGAAAGGTTCAACATGATGGATTGCAAACCAATTGCAACTCTAATGGGTACCAATGAGAAATTGGTAAAAAATAATGGAGCGACAAAAGTTGATCCAACCTTATTCAGAAGTCTAGTCGGCTCACTGATCTACTTAACAAATACAAAGCCAGACATCGTCAATGCTACCAGTATTGTTTCTCGGTTTATGAGCGAGCCAAGCAAGTTACACTATGCAGCCGCAAAGAGAATTCTTCGGTATATCAAGGGAACAAAGGATTTTGGCATCAAGTATACAAGAGAAAAAGATAATGATCTAATTGGCTTCACAGATAGCGATTGGGCAGGTTCTATTGAAGACCGAAAGAGCACATCAGGCTATGTTTTTTGTATGGGAACAAAAGTTATCTCTTGGAGTTCTAAAAAACAAAGTACGGTGGCACTATCGTCAGCCGAAGCAGAGTACATAGCATCAACAAGTGCAGCATGTGAAGCTGTATGGTTGAGAAGAATAATGACCGACCTACAACAAAGGCAAAAGCAGCCGACAACTATCTATTGTGACAACATGTCTACAATTGCAATGACAAAAAATCCAGTCTTCCACGGAAGGACGAAGCACATAGAGCTACGAAACCACTTCATCAGAGAATTAGTGGAAAATAAAGAAATCGAGCTCCAATTCCGTCGGACACAAGAACAAAATGCGGACACTTTCACAAAAGCAGTCACCGTGGATAAATTCAATCATTTAAGAGAAAAGCTTAACATCACCAATTAAGAGGGGGTGTTAAAGATATTAGTTAATTTGTGATATTGAAAATTTAGAATAATCTAGCTAGTCAAAGCAGATAAGTAATGGTCAAAGAATATTCTAGAGCAAACGGGAGTTGCTGTGACCAAATTATCTAGAGAATTCGTGAAGTAGCAAAGTCTGTTGATTAGTCTAGAGATGCAAAGAATACTCTAGTACAAAGAATACCCTAGAAGGAACTAGTGATCCGTTAGCTTAGCCTATAAATAGGCACTGGACGTCTTCATTTTGAATCATCCATAGAAAACTCAAGTGAGTGAAGTAAGAGTGAGAGCTAAACCAAGTGAGCCAAAATTCTCTTTATAAACAGACGTGTAAGCCAAAGGTGCTGCACCAAACCTCTTGTAACATTTCCAATTTCAATTAATCAAAGTCTCACTTTACTTAAACCTCTTGTCAACATTCTCCACTGGTACATTGCGTCACTGTTTTTGCTTTGTCTGCCAAACCTCTTCCCATGTCAATTTCTCTTTATTTTCTTCAAACTAACAGTCCCTATTTATTTTTTCTCTGTGGTCTTTCAAGTTTCTGTGCGTTGTTGACGTTTATTTCTTCGCGCTGCGAACCTGTGGAGCTAATAAGTAAAAGAAAAATAGGACATTAGTATTCACCCTCCTCTTTGTTTCCATACATCGTGCGTTTATTTCGCCTTTAAGGTATATTGCTTTGCCCGTGTGTTGCTGTCTCCTTGTTTTTGCTAATTGCTTTTTCCCTTTCCCTTCTTTCCAATTCATTCGCTCTAGAAAGTTTCTGCGAACTTAAATCAAACACACAAAGGTCAGTTAAGCTCAAAGCCGTATCTTCTCCTTTGGCTGTTCGGGCAGTCTTATATCGTCCTTGGAATTATTGGGGTATCATCACATATTCTTTGCTTTCGTTTTTGAACCTTCACTGCGTTCATATTCTTTGTTCCTTTCACCCTCTTACGCTTCTGATGATATTTGTTCTTTTATTCATTATAATCTTTGCATAGCATATATTCTTTGGTACTCCCCTGGCTTCTTCGCATGTATTCATTATAAACTTTTGTTTGGGTTATTATTGGTGTTAGCTTAGATCTATCATCTTCGCCTGATTTGCTGGACTATTCTTTAGTCTCCTTTTCCCATCACTTTGGTTCTGAGATGTATCTATGCTGTGCTGCAAACAACAAAATCAACACAATCATGAGATAAAACAAATCTTCCTCTCTAATTGACGTTGTGCCTATGCGTTTTCTTCACATATTCCCTTTTCTTCCCTTTTCTTTCTTAGGGGTCTTTGTTGCTTCATTCTCTTACATTTCTTCATCAATACCCTGGTTAATAACGATGGTTAAATCATCTCCGTTGATTTGATTGGTGCGAACTGAAGAGACTTGTACTTCATCTCCTTCTAAGCAGCTTTTATCGGGCTGTGTTGAATTGAAGTTTTCTTGTGCGAAATATCGCACTGTCATATCCTCTTCCTTTATCTCCGCGTTATTCGTCATGCTGCCAATTTCTCCGTGCTGTTTGAGTTGAGTTCTCTTGTGCGAATTTGTCGCACTCTTCAGTTCTTTTCATGCGTTATGGATAGCATATATTTCTCCCTCATAATTTCTAGGTGCGTATTTCTTCGCGCAATAGTATTTCCTCACTTTTCATGCCGTGATGCTTTTAGTCCACCTTCACGTGACTCTGACATGTTTTCTTGGTCAAGTAACTGTTTCTTGAAATGTTACTGCAAATTTTAACTCATCCATTCCATCCTTCGGCGAAGTCATCGCGCCCAATAGTTCAGGGAAGCCAAGTTTTGATGAAGAACAAAATCTAATTTTCATGAAAAGTTTTGTCTAAAATCATTAGATCTGGATTGCTGAGAGCAAAATTAAAAAGATTAAGTGCGGATTTGTTTTCATGAATCGATCGTTGGTGAAGATTTTGACCAGTTTCATTTTGTCGGAGACTTTTCTATCTCGTCTTCTGATCTACGCTAACATCCTTTTCTTTTCTTTTTCCTCTCTTCCTTTACTCCTCCGGATCTGGACCAATTATTAACAATATTTATTGCCTGAAGATGAAGATGTGTATATTTCTCCAAAACTTCCTTTTTTGCTTTTGAAGTTTAAAGATCTAATGAGATCCAATTCTAACAGCAGCTGGTTTTTCTCAATCTTTTTCAAATCAAGCATCAGGTAATGTTTCTAGCGCCAAGAATGTAGTTGCAGGAAATCCTACAACACACCCCTTAGAATATTTTCTAGATCTAAACATAAAAATGATGATAAGAGTGCTAAAATTGTAAATGGACACAAGGAATTTTTACATGGTTCAATCAATATGATCTACATCCATGGTTCTTCACTATGATTGTTGTAATTACATGAATTTATATTTAGAATCTCCATTAATGGATTCTTGGTAGAGCTCTAGATCTAGCTTTTAGGGAAGAAGATGATAAAGAAAATAAAGTCTCTCTACAAATTGTGTCTCTCTCTCTCTCTTTGATAATAATTTCTCTCTACTGTCTTTCTCTTCATATAGGTGTTTACATAGTGGTTGAAAGTTAATAGGTAGTGGGGTACAACTAATATTTCCCTATTTTCGTGCTAACTCCTGTCTTATACCTGCGCTAAGTTCTCTCGCACTTGTGTTACGTTCTCGCACGGTCTTGATGTTGATAATGACGCACACTTGATATGTTGTGCGATATTTTGATCCTACATTTTGCCTTTTTTTTTTTTGAATATTGCTTGAAGAGCAATCTTCAAGGAAAAATCCACCTTGTTGTAGTTGTTGGTGCGAGATGCGTGATGTTGGAGTAGTCTTTGATATTTGTTGATGAAGGAACTACGCGAAAGAATACTAATCTTCAAAAGTACGTACTTGCCTCTATTCTTTTGTGAAGTTCAGAAGCTTTGAGAAGTATATATGAAGTATCATTTCGAAGTATACGAAGTATGAAGTATCCTTGAAGAAGTATAAGAAGTACTAATCCTCGAAATATAAGAAGTATTGCGAATCAATCATACAAAACTTTTGTGATGTGATTCCTATTACATGTCTTCTATTTCTCTTACTTCATTGTTGGTGAGAATTCTTGTTATTCATGAATGAGCGTCTTCTTTGGAAATGATTCTGACCGAAAAGATAAAGAACAAAAAATATTTTCTTGATAATCCATAGTTGCCTCTGTTTTTATCTATGAGGGAAGAATTCTTGAGAAAGTGTTGGATGAGCGAATTGATCTTCACGTCTTTCTTCTTTGAGTATAATGTCTTCAAATTGCTTATGCGAAATAATTGGGCGAAAACACTTATGAGATGAAATGTGTATGCGATGCTTATGCCATGTAATCCTTATGTGATGCTTTCATATAATGTATAGATAATGTTGAGTTACTTACAGTTGTTCTTTGTCCATCTTTAGTTCATCGTATCACATTGTATTGTAGTTTCTTTTTCCTTATTCCTGCACTATTAGAATTGCATAATAATAATATAATCATCATAATATATAGGTCTACATGCGTCTAGTGTGGTCTTATCTCGCCTCCCTATGTAGAGGTCTTATCTTTGCCTCTATTTGGTCGGGCGGCAAAATCGCAGGCGGTCCTTACATTTTCATGTAATGACCCATTGATCTTGCCTTAACATCTCTTGTATTATTGCCTCTTCAGGATATATTTATGCGACAGGCCTAAGTACTCCCGTGAGTAGAAGCCCCATGACATTGTCGTCTTTTGACACAATTCAACTCCCTAATGGAGGGTGTCGTCCTTATCTTCTCCCTGGTTACCCCTTCAAGGAAGCTTACCTCTACCAGGTTAAGGTTATGGCTCTTCCCATCTGGTAATTCAACAACCAGTTGATTTCGCAGTCTCTTATCCCACTACCGATGAGGTTTATGGTTACAAGACCGCACCCTAAGTGGGGTATCTTCGGACCGAGTGCATCATAGTCAGGACTTGTCAAGAGTGGCAAGGTACGCTCCAGACGCCCCGGGTACTCTTGACTCAACCGTGTACCTCGGCCCTAATCGAGTTTCTTCACTCCTTAGGAGAGACTTTCTCACCTTAGTCTTCCAATCTAAGGTTATGAACTTAGACTGAAAATTTAAGGCACCTCTCCCGGATGGGCATCATCGTTTTTCTCACCCCAAATCTCCATGACTCAAGTTTCGGGGTCGGTGTAGCCTTTCCTTGAATCATGCTTTCTAGATTTCTCCGACTATGACGTGAGATAGGTCTTACTTTTTGCCTCTTGCATGTATGCGAACTAGGTTTCACGCCACATTCGGATTGCTAGTTTATCTGATTAAAATCATTTATGTTGCCTTTTATTAAGGTCTTATTATAAGGTCTTATTTTACGCCTTTCCTTCTTTTTGTTGTGCTTTTCTTCTTTGCATTTATTTCTTTTTGTTGGATCGTTCTGTTTATCTTGATTTAAGTTTCTCTTGGTGCGAAATCTGCAAAAAATATGTACTGGAGGTGGGACTCGAACTCTGGATCTATCACTTGCATATTCCTTGTTTGACCATCTGTGCGTCATCTTCTGTGCGAATTTAACGCACATTTGTTGAAACTTAACCTCTTCCGTGCGAAATTAACCCTCATACTGTGAGAAATCATCGCACACTTGTTGAAACTTGACTTTATCTTCCTCTTTGGTAAGGAACCTAGAAATATGCGTGTAGTGAGATTTAATCCTTCTATCTGTTGTGCGAATGTTACGTACCTAACCAACTGTGCAAGCTCCTTCATGCGAAATACACATACAACACGCTTATCTTATTCTTTTAATCGCTCTGGGAAGTTGAAAAAAACATGTAAAAAGTATGAGCGAGGGGAGAATCGATCATGCGACATCAAGGTCCTTCTTATTCAGATGATCATGATGTATTAATTAAAAAATCACTTTGTTAATTAATATGCCACCTACTAATCCAGATGATCGTGTTGTATTAATTGAAAAATCCTCACCACCAAATGCTTAACACGATTAGTGGTATAGTAACAGATTTTCATAAATTTACTATCCAGTGTGTCACGAAAAAATTAACGTGCATCGTTCCCAATAACGTCCAATAAAGTAAATAGGGTATTCTTCTACGAATGTCGCATAAAATAAATTGGGTGAACAATAGAAGGATTGTATAAAATAAATTGGGTAAACAACTGAAGGATCGTATAAAGTAATTAAGTTGGGTCAACTAGTCTATAGGCGTTTTAACTTATTAGGATTTCTTTGATCAAATCTTTGGTGAATAGATATAATTGGAAAAAAATTGGCGAATGGGGAATTGATATTTGAGCAAATTATTTTTTATAATGTAATGTAGTAGTTAAGTTGGGATTACATTATAATTGAAATTTGAGCAAATTATGCAATACTGCTGGTTGTCTGCTTGGTTTCGTGCTTATTATGATTAAAACTACTTTCAAGTGATTGTCCACAATTGGATAGCAATGTTGTTTCCTTCAATAAAACATATCTCATGTAGGAATCATGGGTACAAAGAGGTAATTGATATATGCAAAGTGAAATTGGTTTGTTGGGAGCAATAAATCAGAATTTGCATCCCTATAGTCTGAACGGGCTTGAAAAAGGGATATATTTGAGTCACCATCCTAAAACCTTAGAGGCGAGTAACAACTTACATACGCATATAATATCCTCAATAAGAACTCTAGAGTTATAAGCATCAGACATCACCTGTCCAATCACTCTCTTGTATGCTTCAAATTTCTGACTTGCTTGAAATACTTCAATGTGAGAACGAGTTCTGATTACTTATGTTGTCCTCCAATTTGTAGTACTTGGCCTTGAAAAGAAACTAGTTATGAGTCTTGTCTTCAAACTTTGATGTTGAGCCCTCGTCTGTTGGTTATGAGTTGGTCCAAGAAATAAGAATGCTGGAGCAACCAATGACTTGGATTCATCTTGGCTAGCTGCTTCATCCCTTGCAGCAGCATCTGCGTCCACTTCGATAACCACCTCATCACCAGCTCTTAAAAAATTGGATTTGTAAACTGAATACTCTGTGCAGGGGGGAAGACCACGCGACATAATCTTGATTCCCGATGAATTTCCTGTAAAACAAAGAACAGTAATCAAGTATTAGTATTATTATCAACTCTTTATACTATGTTTACTCTATACAAAAAAAAAGTTTCATGATGAACTTCATGTAAAACAAAAAATAGTAATGAAGCATTAGCATTATTATCCTTTTTCATACAATTATTAAACTCTTGATACATTGTTTACTCTATACAAAAAAAAAAGAATTCCTGATGAACTTCATTTAAAACAAAGAACAATAATCAAACATTAGTATTATTATTATCCTTTTTCATACAATTATTCAAACAATTATTAATCTAATTTATCGATTTATATTTTTAGTAAAAGAAATAAAAAAAAATAAGTATAATCCTGATGAACTTCATGTAAAACAAAGAATACTAATCAAGCGTTAGTATTATTACCCTTTTTCATTAAGTTATTAACTTATGTGTACTTTGTTTACACTATATTAATAAAATAAATTAAAAAAAACTTTCCAAAGATCAAGGATTAATACCTCAGATCAAGGATTATCTATTATTTGAAAAAACCGAAAATCAAGCATACAGAATCTATCCATTTGTTAAAAAACATCACTTTTGCTTACCGTCATTTGTAGGATACCAGTTTAAACTTTTTGTGAAAGACTGTAAAACAAAACCAAAGGAATTAGACATATAAAGATGGAGAAGTTTAAACAAATGGAGAAAATAAATGCCCCAAACTCTTACAACAGATGCTGATAGAGAAGTAATAAAAGGTCCTGCCTCTATGGAAGATGAGAGGAGAAGAGGAACTGAAGATGAGAGGGGGGGGGGGGGAGGAACAACTATATATATATGTATCTAACAGTAATTTGAACTAGGGTTTCTTCTTTAAACTATTTTAACTTTTATTCTTGTCTTCTTTTATGGTTTTATTAGTTTTTTTACACATGCATCTATTCTCATTTGATCACAATGCTTGCTCATATTTTTTAATAATTATTTAGCAAAACTACTACTGAGATATTGTTGATAATATTATCAATGGTGATCAATTTTACTCTGGTTCATTAAAGAAGATGATGAAACTCATTACAAGCATATGTTCTATTATTACAGGTATTTAAAGCAAATAAAGATTGACTAATTAGAACACAAATAAACATATGTGACTAACACGTGAGACATAAAGTGCACAACTTTATCCTTCACCACTATTAGGCTTATCCTTCGCCGCATCATTCTTGTGTATGCTATTATCCCCCCTCAAGCTCAAGGGAGAGTAGTCTTGAACTATGAGCTTGTCTTTGAGCATAAGAAATCTGGGACCATGCAATCCTTTAGTAACTATATCAGCAATTTGATCAAGTGCGGAAACATAGAAGACATCAAGAGTTATAGATTGAACCAATTCTCTGATGAAGTGATAGTCAATATGCACATGCCTCTTTCTAGAGTACTGAATTGGATTGGATGCCAGGGAAATAGAGATGATTTTGTCACATCCGAGCTTAGGTATAGCTGGCAGAAAACAGAATAAATCTTGCAAAAAGAAAACAGATCCAAACTATCTTTGTTGCACTGTGTGCCAGAGTTTTGTATTCTGCTTCTGTGGAAGACCTAGCCACTGTAGTTTGTTTCTTTGATGACCAGGAGATATGGTTGGGACCTATAAAAATACAGTAGCCACCTGTAGATCTTCTATACTGCCTGCCCAATCAGCGTCAGAAAATCCCAAAACAAAAGACTCTTCTTTTGTATAATGCAAACCATGAGCTAATGTACCCTTTAGATACCTAAGAATCCTCTTTGCTGCCATAAAATATGTGTCCCTGGGATGTTGCATGAACTGGCATACTTGATTGACAGCATAAGATATGTCTGATCTTGTCCAGGTTAAATAATGAAGAGAACCAACTAAACTTCTGTATTCACTTGGATTATTTAATAACAGTTTATCAGTAGATGTAAATCTTAGTGGATATAGTAATGGCTGTCTGACAGGGTTTACCTTCTCCATATGGAACTTAGTGAGAAGATCAAGAGTGTGTTTTATTTGTGGGATGGACAGTGAAGTAGAATCTCTCTTGATTTCAAGCCCCAAAAAAATAGTGTACATCACCTAAGTCATTAATTGGAAATAAAATTTGTAAGTGAGTAATTACTTCTTGAATAAAAGCTGATGAAGAACTTGAGATCAAGATATCATCCACATAGATGAGTGCCATTGTGATTTGATCACCTTGATGATGGACAAACAATGAGGAATCAGCTGAAGAGTTTACAAATTCAAGGCCAATGAGAGTTATACTGATCTTATCATACCTAGGCTCTTGGTGCCTGTTTTAAGCCATATATAGATTTGTACAAGAGACATACATGATCTGGATTTTCAGGATCTACAAAGCCTCGTGATTGTTGCATGTAAACTACTTCTTTTAAATTCCCATGTAAGAAGGCATTACTTACATCAAGCTGCCTTATGGACCAATCAAATTGAGTTGTCATTGCAAGAATTGATCTGATTATTGTTGGTCTAGCCACAGGGATAAAAGTTTCTTCAAAATCAACACCTTACTGTCGATGATAACCCTTTTCCACTAATATGAATTTTAATCTTGGCATTGAACCATTTGGATTGTGCTTTATCCTAAAATCCCACTTGCAACCAACTACATTTTGATATGTAGAATGAGGAACTGGAGACTATGTGTCAGCTTCTTTGATTGCAGTATGTTCTTCAACCATTTATACTCTCCATTTCGGAATCTTATTTTCATTAGTAAAACAAGTAGTACTACCACAACAGATACATCAGTCAAACTATCCGATACTGGATGTTTTGTTGCCAAATAAGACTTTGGTTTGTGAACTCCTCTTTTACCCCTAGTAAGCATATTATAATCATTAACAGTAAGAGTACTAGTTGGTACTTGAGGAACAGGGGGTATTGAGGGGATGATGGTTTGAGATATGGAAGGAACAGAGTTGGGTGTATCAAAAAAAGATTTATAGATATTGCAGATGAGTCAGACTTGGAGGATATGAGAGATTTGTAAGGAAAAATGGACTCATTAAAAACAACATGTCTTGAGATAAAAAAATTTCCAGAAGATGGTTCTAAGCATATATATCCCTTGTGAGATTGACTATAACCTAGAAAAATGCAAACTTGACTTCTTGGAGAGAGTTCATTTGAAGTATAAGGTTGTAGACAAGGATAGCAGGCACAACAAAAAACTTTAAGCATTTTATAATCAAGAGTCTTTTGGAAAAGAAACTCAAAAGGAGACACATAGTGTAAAGATCTTGTTGGTAGTCTATTGATGAGAAAATTGGTTGTTTGAAGAGCCTCAACCCAAAATTTAGAAGGAAGTGAAGCTTGAAATAAAAGTGTTCTAGTAACTCCTAGGAAATGTTTACGCTTCACTTCTGTCACGCCATTCTGTTCAGGTGTGTGAGAACAAACACTTCATGAGTAATACCTTTTTTCAGAGTGAATTCTTTAATGACATTATTTACAATTCACAACCACCATCTGTCCTAATGATCTTAACAGATTGAGAGGAAAAAAATTTAATTTTATTGATAAAAGTAATGAGTACATGTTTAAAGTAAGACTTAGTTGCTAATGGAAAGACCCAACAATACCTAGAGTAATCATCTACTACATTGGCATGATACAATGAACCTAACACATAAGGATTATGACAAGGACCCCAAATATCCATATGGAGCAACTCAAGAGGTTGTTATGCTGAACTACATGACATTGTAAAAGGCAATTTGTGACTTCTATATAATTGACACTCTTGACAGCAGAGAGGTTTATTAGACACATTAGAAACTTGAAGTAAAGTACATAGTTTTTGCAATATTTGAAAAAAGGGATGTCCAGATCTTCTATGAAGTAAAGCAACAGCTGAAGTTGTTGCAGTAAGACCAAGTAGTGGATTGTTGAATTTGATTGGATAAATTCTATTTTTATGTGGCCCTTGGAAAAGTATCTTCCCAGAAGAGATATCCTTCACAGGAAAACCATGAGAATCCATCATTGAAGAACAATTGTTGTCTGAGGTGAATTTATGTATGGATAATAGGTTGTGTGAAGATTTGGGAACTAGTAGAATATTATTTAGTTTAAAGGAATGATCATGAATATGCTTACTAGAATTACCAAAGTGTGTTATAGACATACCTTCTCCATTTGCAGCTTGAATGACTTCAGAACCCTCATAAGGTGTTGATTCTTGGATATTCTCTGGATCAGGAACGGGTGCTCTTAATTAATAACGCGTACAGTATAGTCGTTGATAAATGTTTGTACTTTAATTTCTCAAATAGCTTGTTACATGACTTATATACACGTTCATGCAAGTCTAATTAGCAAGCCAATAACAGTTATATTCATTTTCCACCGATAGTAACTATAGCATATAGCAGATGTCACTGTGGTACAGTGGTAAAGTTGTTGGCTGATGATACCAGCAACCTGAGTTAGAAACTCGTTAGCATCGGGATGAGGGGATTTTTTCTCTTTCTTTTCCTAGCTACCTGGGCTAGTAGGTGGTAGACCTCTTTGAGGTTTAAGCTTTAATATAACCTTTGGGCTTTAAACCCTTTTTTTTAAGTAACTACAACATATGTCGGAGAAAATGAGATTGTTTATATTTTATCGTTGGTCCTGATGAGAATTGATCTTAGTACCTAAGGCACACAAAGGACAATGACTTATTTTACTATTTTGTAAATTGAAGTGGTTGTACAACTTTAACAGCTCGAGTGTCTACAAATCGGTCCCTTCCGAGTCTACTCGATCATGGGAGATTCACAAAAGATGATGCATGTGGAGTGGAAAACCTTCAAAATTCCGAAGTTCAAGCTCAGATTCGAGCAGAGGAGAAAGGAAAGTAAGGAAAGAGATACTGAATACTCTTCTCAAGAGAATTGGGTATTGGTCAGAGATATTTTGGAAAAGCTGATGGAGAAAAAACAAAGGAGAATAATAACATATGGACTAGATGGGATGGGTTCTTATTCATATCCGATTAAAGTTAGAAATAATAACATAGCGCAATTGTTAGAGCACCGCTCGGTTGAACTCGCGTGCATTGCTATCTCAAGCATGTTTGTCAATGTTATTGATCAAAACTATAAGTCTTGATTTCTAGCCTATTTATAGATGTCTCGGACTAGGACATAGATAGTGTAGTTGAGCTTAGATTTCAAAGGGTTCATCATTTGAAGACGAAGAACTACTAAGGGGAGCTTGTGGAACTTCTTCCACAAAATGTATATGGAGACTTGAACTCATCTATCACTTGGAAAGTCTATTTCTTCTATCTCCTATATTGAGACATAAGTCGTGTTACGATATAGTTTTTTCTATAGACATTTGAGATTTCGAGCTGAGTATATCTCGCTTATATATTTCTCGAAATATGTGTTGTAAGCTTTCGCTTCGACTAAGTTCACCTTATATCATGAGAAAATTGTCGAGTAACATCTTACATGGTTTGTGTGATACAATCATTTGATAAAGGCTTGGAATGTTTCGATAATGACTATTTAAATATCTTGAAATTGCTTTGATGCTAATAGTGTGTGAAAACGGCTATTGTCATTATAGAAGAATGTTTCAATGATTGAAATAAAGAATTGAGAATGTAACCATGTTTGGATATAAGCATATATAGTGTGTTCGCACATTAGTGTATAAATCCACAAACCGGGAACCAAGTGTATGCATATGTGTGTATACCAAATTGGTGAAGGAGACAAGATAAGTATGCGTACCCGGCGGAAGTTTTCGAACCGAAAATATCTGCTGAGTTTGGGAATTACAAACTCCTAAACTAGTCACCTTAAGTATGCGTACCCATACACATACTGGCGGAAGTTTTCGAACCGAAAATTTCTGTTGAGTTTGGAAACTTAACAAACTCAAATACGGTTGCTTAAGCACGCATACTTAAGCTGGTTGCTTTGTCAAATCCGTCTGTTCGTGGACTTAAACATTTAAATCATAAGGAATGGAATCTTTCCAAACCGTGGCTATAATGTTCATGATTGATTCAAGTGAATCAAATCGGTTTGGTTTCAATTGTGTTTTCTATAACGATTGAACAACTCTTTAACTAGTTTCATTTGAGTCATTTGAACTAGTTACGGTTGAAATGAATAAGGTTGATATGAGAGTAATTCATATGACTATCCTTGGTTAACTATTTGTGAACCAACATGGTGTACACGTTTAGGTACGGTTACATAAACCTAAATGAGGGTACATTTCATTTATGTGTAACAAGCTAAGTTCGATTTAACGGTTCAAAGATATTGAATCAGGTTTTTAATCTAACAGTGATTATTGAATGCTTTGTTACCAAGGTAACTTGGATTGCAAACCTTGATTTGGAAAATATATAAAGGAGAACTCTAGCAACTGGGAAACCTAATCCCCACACATGCTGTGTGTTACTAGTTGCATAACTAGAGTCGATTCTTCTTTAACCTTAGGTTTCTTCTCGAGACCCTGTAGGTTAACGACTTGAAGACCTCATTGGGACTGTGAAGCCAGACCCAACTGTTATCTTTGTAGTTGCGTGATCTGATCTTGTTGTTTCTATCGTGTTGAGTACAATGGAAATAATTGGATCGAGATTTTATATCTCCGATAGGCAAGATAGAAAAGTAATCACAAACACCTTCGTCTCATCGTTTGTGATTCCACAATGACTTGTTTCGCTAGTCGATTAAGTTTATTGTGAGGTGATTGATAATACTAGGCTGTTCTTCGGGAATATAAGTTCGGTTTATCAATGGTTCCTGTGCACCTTGATTTATCAAAATACGGAACAAAAACTCTTGGGTATTTCTGTGGGAGACAAATTTATTCAATCCTGTAGACAATTATGTGTGAGACAGATTTGTCTATCAAGTCTTCGACTTTGGGTCGTAGCAACTCTTGGTTGTGGGTGAGACCAACTAAGGGAATCAAGTGTGTAGTATCCTGCGGGGATCAGAGACGTAAGGAGCGCAACTGTACCTTGAATCAGTGTGAGATTGATTAGGGTTCAAATACAGTCCATTCCGAAGTTAATTGGTAGTAGGCTAGTGTCTGTAGCGGCTTAATAGAGTGTGGTGTTCAATCTGGACTAAGTCCCGAGGTTTTTCTGCATTTGCGGTTTTCTCGTTAACAAAATTCTGATGTCTGTGTTATTTCTTTTCCGCATTATATTTTTTATATAATTGAAATATCACAGGTTGTGCGTTAAGATCAATCAATTAGAATATCCAACTTTGGGTTGTTGATTTACATTGATTGACACTTGAACATTGGTCTTTGGTACCGTTAAAGTACTTCCTCTTTTTCAATCGGGCTCCAGATTTCTATTTGTTGATTGCGGATTGAATTAAGAGTTAGAGATATTAAACTCTTTGATATACTTTATTCTAGATTGAGTCTGACTGTCTAGTTGATTCTCTAGAAAGTGTATTGGAGTAAGTCCTCTCAGATTGCCAAACGAATTGTTTGGTGTGGTTGTTAGACCCCCGCATTTTCAATTGGTATCAGAGTAGGCAAACACGTTAAAGAACTTAGAAGTCTGTGTTTGTAGCGATCTGAGGATGGACAATAGTGTCTCTGATAAACGCATCGCCAAAAATAAAAGTTCTGTTTCTATAAAGTCTATTAAATAGAAAGATTTGTCAATCTCGAATATAGAAAAACCTTGTGTTCCAAGGAAACAGACATACATTGACAAGTGTTACCCTAAGTACTTTACTGACGAGTCTGACTCTGAGGTTAAAAGGAATACAGCCAAAGAGAGTACAGTGATTCTGAAACTTGTTAGAATCCAAGCTGATAAAGTCAATCGGTTGAAACAAAAAGTCAATGTCCTTGTTGGTATGGTAAATGAGCGTGACTCTCTTCTAAAAATCCTTTGTGAGGAAAATGCGTCTGTCTATCCTTCACATAACTCGCAAGAGGAAAAACTCATAGAGGATGATTTGGAAATTGAACTTCTTTTGAGTGAACTCTCTGTCCAAGAATGTTCAAAAGATTCCACAATACCAACTGCTTATGATAGAACTGTGAAAGTCTCTGTCTCAGAAGCAAAACAAAAATCCCTTCCTGTTAGAAATAATGTGGTTGTATCTTCCTGTAATCAAGGAATGTCCACATCACTTGGAAGGAAGAAGTCTCCCAACAATATTGTTGAGTCTGTTCCTTCTAATCACTCATGTGATCAGAAAGTATGTCTCTTTTGTGATTCAAAAGTGCATGGTGAACAAAAGAATATATCTAGGTTGAATGACGATTATTTCAGTCATCTTCAACGCACCTTAGACTTAATTCTCAAAGGTGTAACTGACATTCGTAAGTCTAAACCAATTGGCTTTAGTACTTACCTTGTGTATTATACCAGGAAAGTCAGTTCGAAATGTTCTTCAAATGTTCAAGAATCTAATAGACTCCCCAATGCTGATTGATCAAGAAGAACTCATGATTTTTCTTCTTTCAAAAAGGGAGATTACGTTGTTCATGATGTGAAAAAGGTAACAGAAGAAGAAAGCAAAAATGGAGGTATGAAAGACAACTTAAAAAGGATAATTGAAGGATATAAATAAATTATCAACAGGCTGTCTGTTCCCTCTGGCCAAAGTTCTTCAGGTAAGAATTAGCACTATGTGTCATATTCTGATGATAGTAAATTTTATAACTTTTCACATCATAATGGTTTTCCTCCAAAGATCAGGAAGAAGAGGTTTAACCGGAAACGACGTTCATTTAATCAGCTGAAGGCTCATACTTGTGCCAAATAATCACAAGGTTGAAACCTTACTCTCTTTAAAAATCCTGACAGAGTGAGAAGTATTCAGGTATGCTGATGGCAAAATGTTTCTCTGATTGTCTATGCTATTTTCTTATCGTTCTTAGCTGGATGATTATTGGCAAAATCTTCTGCTAAGCATTTATCCTTTGGCGTGTCATAATTATAACTCGTTTTGATGTGTCAAAACTGCCACTCTTACTCTAAAATTTTCCTATATAAATATATTTTTTGAGCTAAGATGTGCAAACATTATCAGTATTTTGTTGCATCTATTGAGTACCTCTCTTTTTGAGTTGTTTATGAATAATAGGCCGAGTTCGGGTTCGTACGGGTATCCTTGTTGATGTCACGAACCGACTTTGGAAACCCTAACCTCAAGGTTTCTGTGAAACCATTTAAATGCCAAACCCACATGTTCAAAAGTACACATACTTCAGGCTACTTTTTGTCAAGAATGGGATCATCTTCAGGAACTTGTTATTTTCCAAGAGGATTTCTCAATAAGGGGTTTGGTCTCACACTCGAGGAGAAGGAAAAAGGAACTTTTGTGGAAATTGATGACACATCTTCTCCTAATATCTTATTGAGGATGATGAAGAGATTTTTAATGAAGTTGTTCAAAACTTTATCGAAAAGTTTAACGATGCAAAACTGTTGCTTGTGAACACTCTAAAAGAGCTAGATTGGTTAAGAACCGAATTGATAAAGGTCAACACCGAACTCGCTCTAATGAAGACACGTCTTAAGGATCGTCTCAATGTCGTGTCTGAGGATGCTGTCAATTTTGTCTATCACAAGCTTCAAGGTCTTGGAACTAGTGAAGCTTCCGTATCGGAACTCTGATTATCACTTGTTTTTGATTTTCTCTAGTAAATCCTCTTTTTATGTTTTTAGAAGAATAACTAGGGTTTGGAATAGCCATTATTGTGAGTATACATAGTTATGCCCAACAATTTTCATCTTCGATGTTTTTAGATTTATTTATTTAAATTCTAAGTTTTTGGAAGATGATTTTTGCAATTTTAATCTTTATGATTTGATATATTGCTGGGATATGTTGTTTACGCCCGTGAACCTGTGACTGTCCCATAGTTGTTCAAAAGTTATCTCTATCATGTCGGTATGAATATATTGTGAAAAGCGAGGGTCTAACAACCACACCCAATATTTCGTTTGGCAATCTGAATAGACAAACTCCAATATACTTTCAAGAGAATCAACTAGACAGTTAGACTCAATCTATAAAAAGTATATAAAAGAGTTTTATATCTCTATCTCTTGATTAAATCCGCAATCAGCAAATAGGGATTTGCGGGCCCGATTGAATATAAGAGGATTAACTTGAACGGTACCAAAGACCAATGTTCAAGTGTCAATCAATTCACTCAACAACCCAAAGGTTGTATACAAGAACTGATTGATCTTAAGCACAACCTGTGATATTTCTATTATATAAATAAAATATAATGCGGAAAAGAAATAACATAGACACCAGAATTTTGTTAACGAGGAAACCGCAAATGCAGAAAAATCCCGGGACCTAGTCCAGAATAAACACACACTGATCAAAAGTTGTTACTCCAATTTCCTACTACCTATTCGGACTAGATGTAATACCTGCTTCAGCACTTATAGAACTCCTAGCAGAATACAGATTCTCTTTAGGAACTCTTCACACAAATCTTCTAGCAAAACCCAAAGTTCTCTTTAGAAGATATACCAATACGATTGATAAGATTTGATATTTCGTTTGCACAAAACACCGGTTTGATTTCCCTTTAGATGTGAATCAAGTTTTTGGAAATCTTGTGTTTATTTTGATAAAAACAATTACTAGGTAAAAGTAATATCAAAACAAACTTGTAGATTAGGGATTATTATACTCTTCAATAAAGGAAGAGAAACCTAATAACTCTACAACAAGAACAACTAGAATAAATCTAGAGATATCTTGTTTAAAACTTCTCAAGGATTTTTACGAGATGCCTCAATAAAAGTTTTTCTTTCTAGTCTCCGATTTCGACTAACAAGTGTTGGTATACCATCAGAAACTGAAATCTATCAAAACCTAGGGTTTATGATCAAAAACTCTTGAATGGTTTTATATCAGAAGAGAAAACCTTAAAATAGACAAGAGATGAAAAACCTAGATTACAAGTTGTGTAATCAATCACGGAGATTCAATCCAACTTGGCTTTGTGATCCCCAATACAAAGACTTTTATCTCACTCTTGTTCCGAAGAACAAAAGACATGGAAACAACCTACAAAGCTTACACCAATTTTCCAAAGGGGATAAAAACCGTGTAAACTCACGAACCCTTTATTTATAGTGAAAAAGGTAGCTTAGAAGCTAAGCAAGGGTTTTGACTATTTTTCTTTTTCAAGACTCTCCTAAATATGGGAGTCTTTCCTAAGTTACAACTCTTGCCAAAATAACTAAATAGATAACTAATTAGCAAAAATTATATTTATGTGAATAAATCACATTTTAACTTAGGCAGGAAACACAAATATTTTAATATGGCAATCAAATATGTTTGGACCAATAGCCATCTTGCCTAGATAAGGAAACATCACCAACTTGACCAAAAATGCCTTTTAGTCACGTAATTGGGCCCAAGTCCATGAACTACTACAAACAGCCCATGGATTGTTTCCTACTAACGAACTTTAATAAATCACTCATAACTTCATCGTTATAACTCGGAATTGAGTGATTCTTGGTTCATTAGATTCGTAAGCTCATTCACTATAACATGGGATTCTTTACAAGGATAAAGGTTATTGTCTCCAAGTTCATGAATCAAATAACCTCAAGTATATATACATAAATGTACATTTACCGTCATCAGAATTGTTCCATAGAGTGAGAATATATCTTGATAGATTAGAAAGGTAGAATTGAACAAGAATCCAAATAAAATAAGTCACATACCTTTGTTCATGAAGTACTTATTGATGTTTTATTGTAGTCTTCAATCTTCGATCTTCATCCTTTAAGGATAGCTTCGATTCAACTTCTTAAACCTAATCTAGTCCGAAACTATCTTTAGTATGCTAAATCAAGAATGCATTTTGGCAACTAAAATTGATAACTAACTTGACATACCAACGCTAATGGGTGATTAATGATTTTTCGTGGGTTGTAGTAATGAGGTTCAAACTCTCGGACTTGTGAAGGATAATTTTTTTTAGAAAATAAATAATTATACAAAATATTAACAATTTGGGAGAGAGGTAACCAAGACACTAGATTCCACTACTACGCAAAATTATGATAAATATTTCAAAACTCTATTCAATTCTTAAGTCCTCTTTTATCTTTAATTCACTATCAATCATACAAATTCTCAAACATTATTTGTAAACCTTAAGCATAGATTATCAAGAGATTAAACCAAGCATAACCTATCAAACTGAATAACAAATAATTAAGACAATCATTCAAACAATTTAAAACTCCGCAAAAGCAGCGATTAGGTGAATTATATAATTAAATGAAATAGTTACCCATTTATGTTACGTGAATAGCTTCCTCCATTTCCTTGGTTACGAGGGAATTAGCTCATCATAGTATAAATGCTCTCAAAATAATTTATTATGGCTCAAAAATGATTTACAAATGATGAGAAGAAGAGAAAATGGTGTAAACTGTAATCTGCGACGCACAAAAAACGTCTCAGAATGAACGATAAATGACAAGTGCTGCTACTGTTTAGACTGTGCTGCGACCCACGCTTGCGAGTCGTTTCACTGTTGATAAAAGACTGCTTCTGCTAGTCCGTTCTTCATGTTCTTCCTCTTCATCAATGGCAGCAGCAGCAGCAGAGAAAAATGGTGATTCTCCCTCTGCAGCCTTCTCTCCTCTCCTCCCAACTCTCGACCAAACTTCACCAGCGTCTGCATGTTTTCTTCCCGCCAAATTCATTTTTTTGAATCGTGAATATGGTGTCCCCTTAGCAATCAGTGGTGTCCCCTTAGCAATTTGGGTGGAAATATCATTTTTGGGGTGTAAATAGCCATGGGGTGCCCTTATCCAACCAAAGGGGTGCCTTTAGCAATTCTTCCGGGATATTTTCCGCACTTTTTCGGGGTTCCTCCGGGACATTTCCAGGGTACTTCCGGTACACCTCAACGGAGCTCCGGACGCCGCATCTTTAGCCAATTTCGCCACAAAACTTTATTTTTCCAAAAACTCCTACAAATAAATAAAACAACATAATAAGTACAAAAATGGGTACTCAAAATGTATACAATTGGGCTATATTAGACACATAAATGCGTCTATCAAATACCCCCAAACTTATTATTTGCTAGTCCTCGAGCAAATTTTATTCTTGAAAAAGTGACCGAGTTAATCTCGGGTGGGTTTATCAGAGGTGTACCCACAAAAACCAATACTCCAGACCCTAGCTATCTACGAAAAATCTTGGAAATCACTAAAGAACCTCCTTGGTTGGCATACTTATTAATTACAGGAGGAAGTACCCTGACGCGAAATTCCAATTGTTGTATACGAGTTTGCACTCAAGCATACTAAAGTGACAGAGCTCTACTAAGATAGTTTCACGATGGACATCATACTCGGAGTCATACTAATCACATGAAAAGATTAAGAAGATGGAAAAAGAAAAATGTAGATGGTTGAAAAGTGAACGGTGTTTCCCATATCTGTCTGAAGGCCTCATCCAAGGTGAACCTAACCTAAATGACTGAGATACCGGTCTGACTAATATTAACACACTGGCATATACAAGGGAACCAGTGGTCAATAACTTAAATCTAGATCAACAAACTGGCAAATACAAGGGAACCAGCAGTTGACTACACATAACAATAACCATTTTTTTTATTTATTATTATTATTTTTTTTTAACTTAACGGCATGAATAGATCTTTTTGATCCAAGCGCATGCTTCTTGTCAGCAGATTACACGATAGTTCTCACGGGTCCTGCATTCCACGCTTGCTTAGGCGACAGAAACAGGGAGAACACACGCATATTGCTATACAAGTGTTAATACTTATTCCGGTTGGTCTAACTGGTCCGGTATATTTATTTTTTTTTGGTAACTCAGTCACTCTATTTCACCCTAGCAAAGGTAACAACTTGAATCGTGTGCCCCACCAAATCACTTGAAATAAAAGAAAACTAAAAATAGAAAGTGAAAAGGACTCGACGAGATATGGCGAAACTATCATGTTATTTCTAACACCTGAGCTCTGTGATTTTATGAATAGATTCTATAGATGTTTCCATCTAGCCAGATTGGTTCCTCAGCTCCTAAAACAAAAATGTTTCCATCCACTTAGATTGGTTAGTGCTATCCTTAATAGGCGTAAATTTCTAGGCTCTGGAGTTTATTTATTGCAACTAAAAAGTTTCCCCCATACCCCCAAACTTAAATCTAACATTGTCCTCAATGTTCTAAAGATGAAACTAAAAGCATGAATAAGGAGAAACTGTTACCATTTGAAGCGGAAGAGTTAAGGGAAGATATTACCTTGTTGCATGAGATTGGGTTACCTCCCAAGAAGTGCTAAGTTTAAATTCTTCAGCCAGACTTAGGAAAGGATTAGTCAACTCGAACCATAAAGTAACAGTCGGAATAACTGTGGGTCTTCAAAAGGAAATAGAGCTGACCAAGGGAAACTACAATAGCTCAAGAAAGTGAACAAGAATAACATGCCCTTATCTAGTTTCTTGATTAAGATATTTATATCTAATTGTGGTTCAGGTTCTGGTTCTATGAAAGGGTCTAAATAAAATATTTTCCTCGGATGCATTTCCTCATAGGTTGGATCCAAATTATTAGGTCCTAGAGTCTGGAAAAACTCAAATAAGAACTTAGAATCACAAAATAATAATGACCTAAATAACTGGGGATCCTCTAAGTCAATCAAGTTTGACTTACATAATCGACCACAGTGAAAGTAGTGGTCATTATTAAGCAAATGTGTCGATTCTAATTTCCTAAGGCATTTAGGTTTAGTCTCACAACTTAATATTCGACACATTTGAAATCTATATGTTCCCACATTTGGAAGAAAACTATTTGGTGGGAAAACAAAATCAATCTTGGTATTATTGCCTGGGTTAACCACATCAACCAGAGGATGGGTTTCTAACAGTTGAGACTCTTGTTGGATATCATTAGGTTCTGGAAAACGAGTATGAAGATAATCTTGTAAGATGGTTGAGGCATTGATGTCAAGTCCCAAGTGAGGGACCTTACTAAGAGTTAAAGCACATGGAGTATGATACTCACCCCCAAACTTAGAGTTTTCAGTGTCCCTAGATAGACTAGTCACAACTTTCCTAATTTGTAGGTCACCAGACTCTTGAAAATGGGAAATTGATTCTTCTAAGTTGTAATCTTGCGGTGCATCCTCACTCATCTATACGAGTTCATCTAAGACTATAGTTTCTAAATCGTATGAATCTAAAACAGTATTCTCAGGAAAAACCGGTTCCTCTAAACCTTTCTTGGTTTCGTAAACATGACATACTACATCATCTGAAACGGGGGTATCTCTAGTCCAATCCTCGTCCTTTTGAATAGATGAATGATTTTTAAAATTATTAGGATCTGAACCAGAAATAATATAATCATTATAAGGCTCAACTGGGGTAACAAATTCCTGATCACTATTCCCACACATTTCCGATTCTTCATCAGCACTATCTTCATCATCATAATATAATTTTTGACATCTAATAATTCTCAATCTTTGTTCCAAACTAAGCGGTCTATTTTTATAATACTTCTCATAGATCGTTAGAGGTGATTCCTCAATAAAAGTTGGAGTATCCATATATCGCTGCCCACGCATATATTCACCAAGAGTCATTTCCGAAGACGTCTCTTGATAACGAGAATTTCTAGACATATATTCTCGCAACGTCATCTCAGGTGGCGTCTCCTCAAAAGGATTCATCAACGAAGAAATATAAACTACAGAGGGATTCTATAAAATCACAAACAAGGCCGACTCGACTCCACCAAAGCAAACCTAAAGATTTCTAGCAAACAAAAAGCATGATGGCTCCACTTAGATTGTTTCTAGACCAACTTCTATCTTTCGAAATGGAATTCGTTGCAATTTGAGCAAACCCCTCTGGAATCAATCCGAGTCAATGTAAGTTGAATTGAGGCGAGGGAAGCTCAGTGGAGCTTTGATACCCAAGGCCTCACCGCTATCACAAGGCGGCGCAGTCACACATTCAACTCACAGAAACCATCATGAACTTTGGAGTGTGCTTAAAGAGCAACCAATATTTTTCGAACGAGTTTCCTATTAAGCTCGTTACCCTATCGGTCTCGTTCTATTCCATATTTTAAGCTTGCGTTCGCGTTAGGTTTCGTTTTCCTAAGGCGGGCAAGAAGGGAACGGTGATGAAATCCGAACCCTTATCTTGTTTAGGCCAGGCCTTGCCCTTTACTAGGAAAATAAAGACAGTCCGGTTCGTCCTCAAACAATTATCACCTTAAGGCAGACAGTAACCCGCTTGCAGGAGATTCGCGGGTGTTTCGATTGGACTTACCTCCCGTACCAGACGGGCGATGAACCGTTGTTGTCGACTCGGGCCACGACTCCTATGCCGTGTGCGAACCCGAGGGGCCGAGACGATAGAGTAATCGTCGTCCTTCCCTGCACACAGTTTGTATTTAAGGGTACCCTTCCGTAGGGTTTAAAAAAATAATAATAAAGTCCAAGAGTCCAGTCCAAAGTCCAAATAAAGTAAAGTGCAAAAGAAAAAGAAAAATAACCTAAAAAAAATATAAAAAATCTCTCTTTTTTTTTTCTCTCTTTTCTATATATAAAACAAAAAAAAAAATTCCTCTTTCGCTCCTTTCCCTTTAAGCTTTTCCTTCCAAGGTCCTTAGTACTCAACTTCGAACCTGCAAATCAAAGACAAAAAGAAACGTAAAAAGGAAAAAAAAATAATAAACCTCAAAAAAAAAAAATTCTACCTAAGCACAGGTCCCGTCGGCGGCGCCAAAATGATTAATGATTTTTCGTGGGTTGTAGTAATGAGGTTCAAACTCTCGGACTTGTGAAGGATAATTTTTTTTAGAAAACAAATAATTATACAAAATATTAACAATTTGGGCGAGAGGTAACCAAGATACTAGATTCCACTACTACGCAAAATTATGATAAATATTTCAAAACTCTATTCAATTCTTAAGTCCTCTTTTATCTTTAATTCACTATCAATCATACAAATTCTCAAACATTATTTGTAAACCTTAAGCATAGATTATCAAGAGATTAAACCAAGCATAACCTATCAAAATGAATAACAAATAATTAAGACAATCATTCAAACAATTTAAAACTCCGCAAAAGCAGCGATTAGGTGAATTATATAATTAAATGAAATAGTTACCCATTTATGTTGCGTGGATAGCTTCCTCCATTGCCTTGGTTACGAGGGAATTAGCTCATCATAGTATAAATTCTCTCAAAATAATTTATTATGGCTCAAAAATGATTTACAAATGATGAGAAGAAGAGAAAATGGTGTAAACTGTAATCTGCGACGCACAAAAAGCGTCTCAGAATGAACGATAAATGACAACTGCTGCTACTGTTTAGACTGTGCTGCGACCCACGCTTGCGAGTCGTTTCACTGTTGATAAACGACTGCTTCTTCTAGTCCGTTCTTCATGTTCTTCCTCTTCATCAATGGCAGCAGCAGCAGCAGAGAAAAATGGTGATTCTCCCTCTGCAGCCTTCTCTCCTCTCCTCCCAACTCTCGACCAAACTTCACCAGCGTCTGCATGTTTTCTTCCCGCCAAATTCATTTTTTTGAATCGTGAATATAGTGTCCCCTTAGCAAACAGTGGTGTCCCCTTAGCAATTTGGGTGGAAATATCATTTTTGGGGTGTAAATAGCCATGGGGTGCCCTTATCCAACCAAAGGGGTGCCTTTAGCAATTCTTCCGGGATATTTTCCGCACTTTTTCGGGGTTCCTCCGGGACATTTCCAGGGTACTTCCGGTACACCTCAACGGAGCTCCGGACGCCGCATCTTTAGCCAATTTCGCCACAAAACTTTATTTTTCCAAAAGCTCCTACAAATAAATAAAACAACATAATAAGTACAAAAATGAGTACTAACAATGTATACAATTGGGATATATTAGACACATAAATGTGTCTATCATTGGGTTCAACCGAGCAGTGCTCTAAAAATCTCCCCCTTTGTCAATTTTAGTGACAAAACCATTTTACATATGGCTTGTACTTGTTAAAAGCAAAATCGACAAGATTGATTTCCTTGGTTCTTAAACTCTTCATGTGTTCATCCTGTACTTGTTGAAGATCCATCATAGTATTATCACACAGCATCAAAGTTTCATTGTATCATAACTTTGACAATAATACTACGGTGATATGTATCACTCCCCCTTAGTCGGTACTCCATCTCAACATGAAAACCACTCCCCCTTATATAATGATCTGTAAACCATATGTATTTGTAGTGTGAACTACACATTAATTCTCCCCCTTTTGGTCAATACAAATTGGCAAAGGCACGAAGACTAGTAGGATCCTCATGAAATTTTCACAGAGACACTTCATGACCAAAGGAAAGAAATATATCAACTTTGTTTAGACGATATCACAGAGTCGAAACTTAGTGACTTCATCAAGGAGTTTATTAAGATACAAGTTAACTCCTACATGTTCCAAACCCGCTTCTCCCTACAAAAATATGACAATTAAGCACAAGTTCATTTAAGAATACTCTCCCCCATTAGATGTCATTCCCGAAAGAACAAAAAGAGTGACCTTACTCTAGAGATAAGGATTTATGTATTGGATTTTAGAAAACCCACAAGGAGATACAAACTAAGAACCAATCATTGAAAGTATCTCATGAGATCAAGTTACTGAACAATAGAACTATCTCATGGTAATAATACACATACAAGCATCAAGATCAAGTATTGTGGTCATCTTTTCTAAGATACAAACTTGTATGAACAAGAATTAATATGCTTAGAAGGAAGAATAATATTTTCCATAAGGATTTACACCAAGAATGGTTACCATAAGAGTATGAAAAAGATTCTTTGACAATAAAAACCAGCATCCATGGCTTTGATAATTGCTTCTAACAAAATGAGAAAACAAAATGCTCTCAATCATTGTTATACGGTGTCATAGTATTATTACACAACATCAAAGTTCAATTGTATCACAACTTTGACAACAATACTATGGTGATATGTATCACCCCCCTTTAGTCAATACTTCATCTCAACATGAAAACCACTCCCCCTTATATAATGATCCGTAAACCATATGTATTTGTAGTATCACAGTACACATTAATTCTCCTCTTTTTTGTCAATATAAATTGGCAAAGGTACGAAAACTAGTGGGATCTTCATGAAATTTTCACAGAGATAGTTCATAACCAAAATAGAATACCATATCTGGTGGGCCCGGGAAAGCGTGAAAATTAAGCGTAATAAAAACTGGCCTACAGTAATACCGCAAGTGCACGGTCGTCGGTTGTAGCTCGTGCAAGTACGGGTCGATCCACAGAGATTGGGAGTGTTTGGAGTGTCTAGCTATTTTGGGCTCTAGTTGGCTATTGGGCTTTAGGTTACCTTTGGGTTATAAGCTTGTTTGACAATGAAGTGAACTGAGCTTGGGCTCAGTTGGTCTTGAAGTGCACTAGGCTTGACCTTTGAAGTGCAATGGAATGGACTCAATTGATTTGGTCTTGGGCTTTTGAGTTTAGGCTTTTGGATTAAGCCCACAGTTGACTGAATTGGGCTTCTAGATTAATCCAAGACTGAACTGGGCTTTGAGCCTTAACCTAAACTGTGGCTGGGCCTTGTAACAGTGAACTAGGCTTTTGATTTTGAATTTGGGCTTGGGCTCAGTGTAGTGAACTGAGAATGGGGCTCAATATCTTTTGATGTGAACTGAGAATTGGGCTCTAGCTTTTCACCTGGGCTTTGATTAAGTCCACAGTGGGCTTTTGTGATGAAACTGGGCTTGAAGCAGCAGCAGTGCAAAGGACTTCAGCAGCAGCAAGTAGTGGCACAGCAGCAGCAGAAGGGGGAGAACAAGGCAGCAGAAGCAAAGGCAGACAGGAAACAAAATCACACAGGGCCAAGGATGGCATTTACAATGACAATGAAGATGGTAGTGAAACAAACTAACAATGATCATGGGAAAGAAGCAAAAATCAGTGGCAATGAGGCACAAAGGCAGTTAACAGGAAACAATGGAAGGTGACAGACAGCACAAAAGCAAGGGAAACTACAAGCAATGAAACTATTATGAGAAGGTGACAGAACAATGAAACTACAAGCAGAGAACAATGGAACCAATGCCTAAGCCAAGGGCAGGGAGGAGAAGAAGTAACAAAGCAAAGCCAAGGCATTCATCTAGAGTGGGAAGAGCACCAGCTTGCTCACAGTCACTAGTGAGCACTAGTTTCTCCCCACTTCTCAATCAACTCAATGCTCTAAGGCTCTAACCTAGCATTGACACACAACAGTAAACTAATCCTAACATTTGAGAAGCTAACAGTTGACAAAACAAGAGAGCCTAGGCATACAACTAGAGTGGGAAGAGAACCAGTTTGCTCACAGTCACTAGTGAGCACTAGTTTCTCCCCACTGCTCAATCAATCCAATGCTTCAAGGCTTCTAGCCTAACATTCACACAAAACAGTAAACATGAGTGATGAAAGAACACTAGGATGTTTAATCCACCATTAACCTATGGGATATTCTACTCACAGCTAAAATAGTTACCAAAGTACTAATTGTCTGATTAAAGTACAACTAGTCTAAGGGCTTAACAACATTGGACAAGAGCTGCACATGATGAAGACTATCTTATTGATTCATGGTTTCATCTAGTCCTAGCATTTGAGGTTTAGAACATACATAACAAGAACATTACAGAACATGATACAAACATTACAGAAACATAACATAACAGGAATATGGGAGTGACAGCAAAGAACAAACATAACACAACAGTGGAGTTCATAACAGGAACAACACATAACAACATCACAGTGACATAAAATGGAGAAAATCAAAACATTAAAATGGATAAACAGTGAACAGCAAAATGAACATTTAACAGAACTAAGTTCTGGACGCCGGCTATTCCAGGCATAAGCCAATTTCACACCCACAGTCCCCTTTTTATACATATAAGAAAAATCCCCAAAAATCAGTGAAGTTATGGTTTCACCAAAAAGTGAAATTGACTCACCTAACCTACTGATAACAGCCCTAATACGTCGACCCATGCCTCTAATTATACATTCAATCACTTTCCCCCCAAAATCCCCAATTTATGAAATTAGGGTTTGATAAAAAATGAAATCAATTCATACCTAATCTCTGAAAACTGCTACTGACTTCGACCCATGCTTCTCCTTAGTCTCCTGCTCCATTCCCATGCCTTCAATTGCTTTTCTAGCTTCACTAATTCGTCAACCATTCACCTAGGGTTTCGGCAGGGGAGAAATTGACGAATTAATGGGCTACAAAGATGGGTAATAGCTGTAGGAAGGTAGGGGTGATGATAGTGGAGGTGTGGTGGTTGTGGAAGTGGAATAGGTGGTGGTACGGCAGGGTATGGTGGTTCTGTTACAGAGAGGGGGAGAGGAAGAAGAAGGTGGAGGTCGATATGGTTTAGGGTAGGGAGCTGTTTGGCTAGGTCATAGGGTTCGAGTATTAGTGTGTTAGGCGGGTGTATCAAGATGTGTGTACCACGAGCTGAAGCCGCTGGATATGGAGATGGTAGGTGGATCGGACGGCTAAGAAAGAAGCAGCTTGTAGCGACCGTAGGATGTAAAATACAACGAAGTCTACGGTGCGAGATTAGGTTAGGTGTTGTAGTGTTTAGCGGAATCATCGGGATTTGATGCACAGGCATAGGAGCGACCGTAGGATGCTGAAATGCTTCGATCTGACGGCTGAAATCCGAGACGGGCTTGGATATAGAAAATGGGTTTGGGTGAGGGTTTTGGGCCTTGGGTATGCCAGGCCCATATCTTCTTTAAGAACAATTCTTCCTCTTCAAGCCCACTTCTAGCCTTTTGGTCTTGTGCACGACATTCTTCGCGGCTTCCTTGTGTAATTCCTCCCGGCTTTTCACTACTTTTCTGCTCTTTTCGCTCCGCGACTCATCCGAACTTCGTTTATTACCTAAAAATGCAAAATTAAGTAAGAAAAATATTTATTCTTGAAAACAATGAAAATACAGAATATGGGATAAAATGTAGAATTAATGCACAAAGGATGAGTTAAATGCCAACAAAAAGGGATAAATATATACAATATTTGGCACTCATCAATATCAACTTATTTAGATGCCATCATAAAGCGAAGCTAAATGCATTCTTCAAGGAGTTTATAAAGATACAAGATAACCCCTAATATTCCACAGCCGCACTCCCCACAAAGATTTGGAAATTAAGCACAAGTTCAAAATGAACTCTCCCCCATAAAATGTCACTCCCGAAAGAACAACAAAGGAGACTTTACTTTCACAAGAAAAGAAGGATTTCTTTGGACAAAATCAAATCACATGAAAACATGCATTTGAATCCAAAGTATTCAATTGAATTATCCATAAAAGAATTTATGTTTAATCCAACCGAAATGCACAATTAAATTAATCACAAGAAAACTCATAATTAATTAAATCGGAATTACACAACTAAGTTAACCACAAAAATGATCAATTCAATTGGTCATGATCTACATAGGAGAACTTACGGAGCAACAACTAAAATAACCAAAAGAGAATGATCAATTTAGTTGGTCATGCTCAAACATAAGGAACCTTACGGAGCAACATAGTGTATGCACAAAGAAGTGGATCAGAGATCGACCAATACTGCGAAATAGACAAGATCGACCAATACTACGAAATAGACAAGACTTTGTTGTTCTTTCGGGAGTGAAATTTTATGGTGGAGAGTTCATTTTGAACTTGTGCTTAATTTCCAAATCTTTGTGGGGAGTGCGGCTGTGGAATATTAGGGGTTATCTTTTATCTTTATAAACTCCTTGATGAATGCATTTAGCTTCGCTTTATGATGGCATCTAAATAAGTTGATATGGTATTGTCTTTTGGTTATGAACTATCTCTGTGAAAAATTCATGAAGATCCCACTAGTTTTCGTATCTTTGCCAATTTATATTGACAAAAAAGAGGAGAATTAATGTGTAGTGTGATACTACAAATACATATGGTTTACGGATCATTATATAAGGGGGAGTGGTTTTCATGTTGAGATGAAGTATTGACTAAGGGGGAGTGATACATATCACCATAGTATTGTTGTCAAAGTTGTGATACAATTGAACTTTGATGAGAAGCTACAATTTCTATCTATTGTGTGTAAACAGCTAAGTTCGATCTAACGGTTGAAAGATATTAGCTTGAGTCTAATCAGGTTTTCACCAACCGTGAATATTGAATGCTTTGTCACCAAGGTAGTATTGATGGAAACCCTGATTTGAAAACTATATAAGGGAGAACTTGTTAGAGAATTGCTCGGTCGAACTCGCATGCGTTGTTATCTCAAGCATGTTTGTCAATGTTAGTGATCAAAACTATAAGTCTTGATTTCTAGCCTATTTATAGATGTCCCGGACTAGGACATAGATAGTGTAGTTGAGATTAGATTTCACAGAGTTCGTCATTTGAAGACGAAGAACTACTAAGGGGAGATTGTGGAACTTCTTCGACAAAAGGTATGTGGAGACTTGAACTCATCTATCACTTAGAAAGTATATTTCTTCTATCTCCTATATTAAAACATAAGTCGTGTTACGATATAGTTTTCTCTATACACATTTGAGATTTTGAGCTGAGTATATCTCGCTTACATATTTATCGAAATATGTGTTGGTAAGCTTTTGCTTCGACCAAGTTCATCTTATATCATGAGAAAATTTCCGAGTAACATCTTACATGGTTTGTGTGATACAATCATTTGATGTAGGATTGGAATGCTTCGATAATGATTATTTCAATATCTTGAAAATTGCTTTGATGCTAATAGTGTGTGAAAACGGCTACTTCATTATAGAAGAATGTTTCAATGATTGAAATAAAGATTTGAGAATGTAACCATGTTTAGATATAAGCATATATAGTGTGTTCGCACATTAATGTATAAATCCACAAACTGGGAACCAAGTGTATGCATATGTGTGTATACCAAATTGCTGAAGGAGACAAGAAAAGTATGCGTACCCGTATGCATACTGGCGGAAGTTTTCGAACCGAAAATATCTGCTGAGTTTGGGAATTACAAACTCCTAAACTAGTCACCTTAAGTATGCGTACCATTACGCATACTGGCGGAAGTTTTCGAACCGAAAAGTTCTGCTGAGTTTGGAAACTTAACAAACTCAAATCCGGTTGCTTAAGTACGCATACCCGTACGCATACTTAAGCTGGTTACTTTGTCAAGTCGGTCAGTTGATGGACTTAAACATTTAAATCATAAGGAGTGCAATCTTTTCAAACCGTCGTTATAATGTTCATGATTGATTCAAGTGAATCAAACCGATTTGATTTCAATTGTGTTTTCTATAACAATTGAACAACTCTTTAACTAGTTTCATTTGAGTCATTTGAACTAGTTATGGTTCAGATGAATAAGTTGATATGAGAGTAATCATATATCTAACCTTGGTTAACTATTTTTGAACCAACATGGTGTACACGTTTAGGTACGGTTACATAAACCTAAATGAGTGTACATTTCATTTGTGTGTAACAAGCTAAGTTTAATCTAACGGTTGAAAGATATTAGCTTAGTTGAATCAGGTTTTTCATCTAACGGTGATTATTGAATGCTTTGCTACCAAGGTAACTTGGATTGGGAACCTGATTTGAAAAATATATAAAGAAGAACTCTAGCAACTGGGAAACCTAATTCCCAGACATCTTGTGTGTTACTAGTTGCATAACTAGAGTTGATTCTCCTTTAACCTTAGGTTTCTTCTCGAGACCCTGTAGGTTAACGACTTGAAGACTTCATTGGGATTGTGAAGCCAGACCCAACTATTATCTTTGTAGTTGTGTTCTCTGATCTTGATGTTTCTATCGTGTTGAGTACAATTGAAATAATTCGCTCGAGATGTTATATCTCCGATAGGCAATAAAAAAGCGGGGGTCTAACAGCACCACCCAATATTTCGCTTAACAATCTGCATGGACAAACCCGAATATACTTTTAAGAGAATCAACAAGACTCAATCAATTAAAAGTATATCAACGAGTTTATATCTCAATCTCTCGATTTTATCTTTACTCAAGAAAATAAAAATCTGCGAGTCTTTATCAAAGAGAGATAACTTGGATGGTACCAAAGACCAATGTCCAAGGAACAATCAATATCAATCAACAACCAAAGGTCGGATTTCCAATTGATGATCTTAAACGCACAACCTGCATTATTTCAATTATATAACAAACATAATGCGGAAAAGAAATAACACATACACCAGAAGTTTTGTTAACGAGGAAACCGCAAATGCGTAAAAACCCCGGGACCTAGTCCAGATTGAATACACACTGTATTAAGCCGCTACAGACATTATCCTACTTCAAGCTAACTTCGGACAGGACTGTAGTTGAACCCCAATCAGTCTCCCACTGATCCAAGGTACAGTTGTATTCCCTACGCCTCTGATCCAAGCAGAATACTGCACACTTGATTTCCTTAGATGATCTCACTTACAACTAAGATTTGCTGCAATCCAAAATCACAGACTTGATAATAAACAAATCTGTCTCACACAGAAAAGTCTATCGAAGGATAAATCTATCTCCCACAGAAGAACCCTAAAGTTTTGTTCCGTCTTATGATATAAATTCAAGGTGAACAGGAACCAAATGATAATCCGGTCTTATATTCCCGAAGAACATCCTAGATTAATCAATCACCTCACAACAGTCTTACTTGTAATAAAAAAGAGGACGTCGAGGAATCACAAACAGTGAGACAAAGATGTTTGTGACTTCTTTATCTTGCCTATTGGAGAACTCTAACGATCTCAAGTCAATCAACATGATTGTACTCGTACGATAGAAGATGCAAGATCAGATCACACAACTACGATTAATCAATCACACAACTATGATTGTTCATTTGAGTCAATTGAACTGGTTATGGTGAAGAAGAACAAGGTTAATATGAAATGCTCATTTGGTTAACCTTTTGGGTTACTATGTTGAACCAACATACACGTACACGTTTTGGGCATGGTTTTCACGAACCCGGTAAACGTCTACCCAAATGTGTGTGACAAGCTAAGTTTTCGGTCTAACGGTTGAGAAATATTAGCTTGAATCTAAATCAGGTTTTCATCTAACGGTGAATAAGGATTGCTTTGTAACTAAGGCAAAACCCTGATTTGAAGGCTATATAAAGGAGACATCTAGCATTGTGCAAAACTAATCCCCACATGTCTGTGTGCTACTAGTGCGCCCTCTAGAGTCGATCTCCATTAACCTTTGATTTTCTTGTTTAAAATCAGGTTAACGACTTAAAGACTTCATTGGGATTGTGAAGCCAGACCGATACTACTTTATCGTAGTTGTGTGATCTGATCTTGCATCTTCGATCGTACGAGTACAATCGATTGATTAATTTGAGATCGTGAGAGTTCTCCGATAGGCAAGATAAAGAAGTCACAAACATTTTCGTCTCACTATTTTTGATTCCTCGATAATCTGCTTGTGTAGTCAGGAAGGATTGTAGAGAGGTGATTAATTAATCTAGGCTGTTCTTCGGGAATATAGGACCGGATTATTAATTGGTTCATATTCACCTTGATTTTATATCAAAATATGAAACAATACCTAGGGTTTATCTGTGGGAGACAGATTTATCCTTTGATAGACTTTTCTGTGTGAGACAGATCTTTTTATTAATCAAGTATGTGATTTTGGGTTGCAATAACTCTTGGTTGTGGGTGAGATCAGCTAAGGGAATCAAGGTGAACAGGAACCAATTGATAATCTGGTCTTATATTCCCGAATAACAGCCTAGATTAATCAATCACCTCACAATAGTCTTACTTGTAATAAACAAGAGGACGTCGAGGAATCACAAACAATGAGACGAAGATGTTTGTGACTTCTTTATCTTGCCTATCGGAGAACTCTCACGATCTCAAGTCAATCAACATGATTGTACTCGTACGATAGAAGATGCAAGATCAGATCACACAACTACGATAAAAGTAGTATCGTCCTAGCTTCACAATCCTAATGAAGTCTTTAAGTCGTTAACCTAGTTTTAGAGAAGAAAACCAAAGGTTATAGGAGAATCGACTCTAGCGAGCGCAATAGTATCACACAGACGTGTGGGGATTAGTTTTGCCCAATGATAGATGTCTCCTTTATATATCCTTTCAAACCAGGGTTTGCAATCTAGGTTACCTTAGTAACTAAGCATTTATTATTCACCGTTAGATGAATACCTGATTTAGATTCAAGCTAATATTTCCCAACTGTTAGATCGAAAACTTAGCTTGTCACACACACTTGAGATATACGTTTACTGGGTGCCCAAACGTGTATGTGTATCTTGGTTCAACATAGTAACCAAATGGTTAACCATATGAGCATTTCATATTAACCTTGTTCTTCTTCACCATAACCAGTTCAGTTGACTTCAATACAAACTAGTTAGAGAGTTTTTCAATTGCTATGAGATCTTATGTAACTACACAAGACACAATTGAAAGAAAGATGATTCGATTCGATTGAATCGGCTCATGAAATTTATAGCCATGGTTTGCATACTGCATTCCTTAGTAATTTAAGTTTCATGTTCATAGCACATCTTTAAATTATAACCCACTCAAGTTCACAAACAAGTTCGCGGACTTAAGGCAACCGACAGAGTTTCCAAACTCAGCAGAAAATCTCGGCAAAGAGACTTTCGCCAGTTCGCGGATTGAGTTCGCGGACTTGTACTACACGAACGAATTTGGAATCCCAGCAAAAATTCTCAGAACAAGAACTTCCGTCAGTTCGCGGACTTGGAAAAGCCAATTCCTCCGGTTTCTCTCAATAAAAAAAGTTCGCAAACTTCGGATTAAGGAATAGGACTTATGCACATATGTGTTTCCACACAATGCTTATATGCATCATTGGTTATATTGACCTAAACTCTCATTCCAACCATTGAAACATTCTTAGAGGACGTTATATAGTTGTTACACTATTTGTCGTCAAAACGATTTTCAAAGTGATTGAAACATTATGACTTTCGTCACTAGGTGAAGATAAACCCGATCAAAGCAAAACTCTTTACCAACACATGATTTCGAGATATAGATAGGCGAGATATACTCGGCTCGAAATATCAAATGTGTATGATCCAGTCTATATAGCATACGACTTTTGTCTCATAAGAAGTAGGAGATAGAGTATATAGACTTTTGAGTGATAGATAAGTTCAAGTCTCCACATACCTTTTTGTTGATGAAGTTCCACCGGTTCATTGAGTTGATCTTTGTCGTTGTATGATGAATCGCCATGAAGTCCTTGAGCTCAACTACACTTTTCTATCCTAGTCCGAGACTTAGCTATGTAGATTAGAAATCAAGACTCATAGTTTTGATCACTAACATTGACAAACATGCTTGAGATAGCAACGCATGCGAGGTTGACCGAGCTATGCTCTAACAAGCTCCCCATTTGTCAATTTTAGTGGCAAAACTATTAATACATATGGAATACAAAAAAGATAAACCTTAGTGGCTCATATTCCATAGTCTAATCTTCAACGTTCCTTGAAATCTTCGTCCTTCCAAGTATTCAAATGATCCCAAAGGTTGTAAGTTTAGCATCACCGTTGTTGAAGATCCGTAGCTATAACAATGAGAGAACTCGAGATTCCCGATCATAATTATACAGTGACATAGTATTATTATGTAACATCAAAGCCCAATTGCATCACCACTTTAACAATAATACTATGGTGATATGTATCACTCCCCCTTAGTCAATACTCCATCTCACACGAAAACCACTCCCCCTTACACAATGATCTGAAAACCATATGTATATGTAGTAGAACTACACATTAATTCTCCTTTTTTTTATCAATAAAATTGGCAAAGGTACAAGAACGTGATCCTAATGAAATTTCCGAGAAGAGACGTTTCATAGGCTTAGAAGAAAAAATACATACCAACTTAATTTAGATGCAATCATGAAGAAAAAACTAAATGCATTGATCGAGGAGTTTTAAGATACAAGATAACCCCTATAAAATTCCACAGCCGCACACCCCGCAAGATATTACCATTAAGCACAAGTTCAAAAGAACTCTCCCCTATTTGATGTCAGTCCCGAAAGAACAACAAGATCGACCTTAATTTCGAAAGAAAAGAAGGATTTTGAAACACTAAAGAGACACTTATTAAGACAAAAACAACAATCCTACAGAAACTGAACTGCATAGTACCTACTGGAATTTCAGACTCGATTGCCCAAAAGATAAGGATAAGCATAGGGGAAAGAGTCATAGAAACGTTTTAATGAACCAAAACAACACCAATAGACTGCCGCAAGTGTTGAAAAGTTGCAATGTCTAAGGGTTTGGTGATAATATCATCCAATTGTTGTTCGGAAGGCACAAATTCCATACCTATGATACCATTTTCGTAAAGATCACGAATAAAATGGTATCTTATGTCAATATGCTTTGTTATTGAGTGCTCAACAGGATTCTCAGTAATCCGAATCGCACTGGAGTTATCACAAAAGATCTTCATTATTCCAGTATCACATAATCCGCAAGCATTTGTTTCATCCATAGGATTTGAGTACAACATGACCCGGCGGCAATGTATTCTGCTTCATATGTAGAAAGGGATTGAGAGTTTTGCTTCTTGCTATGCCAAGCTACAATATTGATACCTACACAGTAGAAGCCCCCTGATGTACTTTTCTGTCTTCTACACATCCTGCCCAATCAACATCAGAATAAGCAGAGAGGTCAGTATTAGTATCAAAAGTGTAAGAGAGACCATACCCAACACTGTGATTTATATATCGTATGATCCTTTTCGCAGCTGCAAGATGAGATTCTTTTGGATCCTCCTGGAACCTGGCACAACAACCAACACTGAAAGAAATATCATGTCTAGTAGTTGTAAGATACATAAGACTACCTATAATGGATCGATACAGTTTTTGATCAAATTTTGCTCCTTTCTCATCCCTGTGCAGTTTGCCAGTAGTAGGCATGGGAGTCATCTTTGGAGATGATTTATCCAGACCGAATCTTGACACAAGATTACTGCATACTTCTCTTGGGATAAGTAAATTCCCTCCTTATGTTGTTGAATCTGTAATCCTAAGAAGAATTTTAATTCACCAACATTGCTCATTTCAAATTCTTTAGCAAGAGAGACTTGAAAGTCTTTTGCGATTTTTTCAGAAGTTGATCCATAGATGATATCATCTACATAGATTTGAGCAATGACAACATCTTTCCCGCTCCATTTGGTAAACAATGTTTTATCAGCTCCTCCTCTTGGAAATTATTTTCTAATAAGAGAGGTAGTAAGTTTCTCAAACCAGGCTCTTGGTGCTTGCTTCAATCCATATAACGCCTTTTTGAGCTTCAGCACATGATACGAGAAATTAGGGTTTTCGAATCCCTTAGGCTGAGCGACATAGACTTCCTCTTTTAAGATTCCGTTCAGGAACGCTGATTTTATGTCCATCTGAAACAACTTAACCTTGAGAAAACAGGCATGGGCCAATAAAAGTCGAATGGACTCAAGACGTGCCACAGGAGCAAAGGTTTCGTCAAAATTGATTCCTTCAATCTGTGAATATCCTTGATTGACAATTCTACCTTTGTTTCTGACAATTGTGTCAAATTCATTAGACTTGTTTTTGAATATCCATTTGGTACCGACAATATTGACATTTGGAGGACAAGGTACACGTTCCCAGGCATATTGTCTTTCAAATTGATTTAACTCTTCATGCGTAGCATTTACCCAAAAGGGATCTTTCAGAGCTTCATCAATATTCCTCGGTTCAACCTGCGAAAGATAACAACCAAAATTACATATATTTTGAAGTTGTCCCCTTGTTTTGGATGTAGAATCCCTTCCTCCAATGATACTGTTGGGGTCATGATTCCTTTGAACCCATAGATGTCGTGGAGGGACACGTTCTTGTTCATCAGGAACGGCTTGATCAGTGCTCTTCTCCTCGTCACTAGAAATGTCACGATCAGTAACTGTTGGAATAACTTCAACCGATTCTGGAATTTCTTTGACTTTCTCAATTGTCTCTGTTGGAGGCAACTCAGTAGGAGAACTATCTTGAAAAAAATTACTAATGTCGTCAATGATAACATCATCACTTGTGTTCTGGGATTAAAAACTCGAAAACCACGACTATCAGAAGCATAGCCAAGAAAGATACCTTCGTCACTTTTGGTGTCGAATTTCCCTTTCTGTTCTCGATCTTTCAGAATATAGCACTTACTTCCAAACACCCTGAGATAGTGTAGGTTTGGTTTCCTATCATACCATAACTCATAAGGAGTTTTATACACATGGTTGATCAAGTAACATGCTGTAAAGACAGCTTCTCCCCAAAATCTTAAAGGTAAGTTTTTGTTGTGGAGCATTACCCTGGCCATTTCCTGGATGTTCCTTTTATTTCTTTCAGCAACTCCATTATCTTGAGGAGTAATCGGTAGTGAGTATTGTTGAATGGTCCCCAGTTCGTCACAGAATTCAAATACCTTGGTGTCTTTGAATTCAGTACCACGATCGCTTCTAATTTTCTTTAGTTTGCGACCTTGTTCGTTCTGGATACGTTTAACAATATTCTTGAATTCACCAAGGGTTTCATTCTTATGGGACAGAAATGCAACCCAAGTGAATCTGGTGTAATCATCTACCATAACTAAAGCATACTTCTTACCAGCAACAGTGGGTTGTTGAATTGGTCCAAAGATATCCATATGAACTAAATCAAGTAGAGATTTTAGTGAGAATATCTCGAGATGGTTTGTGATGAACTTTCGTTTGCTTACCCTTTTGACAGGCACCACATACACCTTCAATCTTTGCATTGATTTTTGGAATGCCTCTAACAAGTTCTTTGTTAATGATCTTAGTTAGAAGAGGATAATTAATGTGACCAAAACGCTCATGCCAAAGATGTGTAGATTCCACCTTAGTCAAATTGCAACGATTGCTAAACTGAGTATCAAGAAGATAACAATTGTTTTTACCACGAGTTCCTTGGAAAATCACTTTCCCATACTTATCAACAATGTCACATCCATTCGCATTGAAGATAACCCTATGGACCTTGTCGCAGATTTGACCAATAGAAAGAAGATTAGCAGTCATACCTTTTACGTATACTACATCATGAATTTATGGAACACCGGGTAACTTGATCGTTCCCTTCTTGCTAATGTAGCAACAACTCCCATCTCCAAACGTTACGGGACTTCCTTCGTAGTCAATAGACGAAACAAACCATGTGAGATCTCATGTCATATGTCGACTACATCCACTATCAAGAAACCATTGAAAGGGAGATGTATATCTTAAAGCAAAGGCACCCATACTACTAGTACTCCTCGATTTAGAGTTTCCTGGTAGTTTTGCATGAACTTTTAGAGAATCATACAGTTGTTTAGCTTTCTTACAAAGATCGTTTGCAACGTTAAGACTCTTTTGAAAAGACATACACACTTGTTATATATGATCGTACGGATCACAACATGAGTCTATGCTTCGAAGATTGCCTGACTGGTTCCTTGTCACATCAGTTTTCTCAACATTCTGTCGTTGATTACCATCTGATTTATGACTTTTCTTAAGAGAGGAACAAATGGAATTTTTCAGATTCTCAAAGGGAGTATTTCCAGATATCAAATCCTTAAGAACTGCAATTTCTGCAACAAGACCATAGTTGATCCGGATTTGTTTATCCAACCCTTTTTGAAGAGACACCAGTTTTTCAGGCTTTCTCCTGCGGTTGATTTTTAAACCTGGTGTAGCGTCAATTGAGACTTCATGGTCCATATAGTCAGATCACTACAAACACAGACTTTTGAGGTTTTTAATGTGTTTGCCTGCTCTGATACCAATTAAAAAAGCGGGGGTCTAACAACACCACCCAATATTTCGCTTATCAATTTGTATGGACAAACCCGAATATACTTTTAAGAGAATCAACAAGACTCAATTAATTAAAAGTATATCAATGAGTTTATATCTCAATCTCTCGATTTGATCTTTACTCAAGCAAATAGAAATTTGCGAGTATTTATCAAAGAGAGATAACTTGGACAGTACCAAAGACCAATGTCCAAGGATCAATCAATATCAATCAACAACCAAAGTTCGGATTTCCAATTGATGATCTTAAATGCACAACCTGTATTATTTCAATTATATAACAAATACAATGCGGAAAAGAAATAACACAGACACCAGAAGTTTTGTTAACGAGGAAACCACAAATGCAGAAAAACCCCGGGACCTAGTCCAGATTGAATACACACTATATTAAGCCGCTACAGACATTAGCCTACTTCAAGCTAACTTCGGAATGGACTATAATTGAATCCCAATCAGTCTCCCACTGATCCAAGGTACAATTGTAATCCCTAAGCCTCTGATCCAAGCAGGACACTGCGCACTTGATTCCCTTAGATGATATCACCCACAACTAAGAGTTGCTGCAACCCAAAATCGCAGACTTGATAATAAACAAATCTGTCTCACACAGAAAAGTCTATCGAAGGATAAATCTGTCTCCCACAGAAGAACCATAAAGTTTTGTTCCGTCTTATGATATGAAATCAAGGTGAATAGGAACCAATTGATAATCCGGTCTTATATTCCCGAAGAACAGTCTAGATTAATCAATCACCTCACAACAGTCTTACTTGTAATAAACAAGAGGACGTCGAGGAATCAGAAACAGTGAGACGAAGATGTTTGTGACTTCTTTATCTTGCATATCGGAGAACTCTCACGATCTCAAGTCAATCAACATGATTGTACTCGTACGATAGAAGATGCAAGATCAGATCACACGACTACGATAAAAGTAGTATCGGTCTGGCTTCACAATCCTAATGAAGTCTTTAAGTCGTTAACCTGGTTTTAAAGAAGAAAACCAAAGGTTAGAGGAGAATCGACTCTAACGAGCGCACTAGTATCACACAGACATGTGGGGATTAGTTTTTCCCAATGCTAGATGTCTCATTTATATAGCCTTTCAAATAAGGGTTTGAAATCTAGGTTACCTTACTAACTAAGCATTCATTATTCAGTGTTAGATGAAAACCTCATTTAGATTCAAGCTAATATTTCTCAACCGTTAGATTGAAAACTTAGCTTTCCACACACACTTGAGATATACGTTTACTGGGTTTGTGAAAACCGTTCTCAAACGTGTACGTGTATGTTGGTTCAACATAGTAACCAAATGGTTAACCATATGAGCATTTCATATTAACCTTGTTCTTCTTCACCATAACTAGTTCAATTGACTTCAATACGAACTAGTTAGAGAGTTGTTCAATTTTTATGAGATCTTATGTAACTACACAAGACACTATTGAAACAAAGATGATTCAATTCGATTGAATCGGCTCATGAACTTTATATCCACGGTTTGCATACTGCATTGCTTAGTAATTTAAGTTTCATGTTCAGAGCACATCTTTGGATCATAACCCACTCAAGTTCGCAAGCAAGTTCGCGGACTTAAGGCAACCAACAGAGTTTCCAAACTCAGCAGAAAATCTCGGCAAAGAGACTTCCGCCAGTTTGCGGACTAGGTTCGCGGACTGAGTTCGTGGACTTGTACTACACGAACGAATTTGGAATCCCAGCAGAAATTCTCAGAACAAGAACTTCCTTCAGTTCGCGAACTGAGTTCGCGGACTTGGAAAGGCCAATTCCTCCGGTTTCTCTCAATTAACAAAGTTCGCAAACTTCGGATTAAGGAATAAGACTTATGTACATATGTGTTTCCACAAAATGCTTATATCCATCATTGGTTATATTGACCTAAACTCTCATTCCAACCATTGAAACATTCTTAGAGGACATATATAGTTGTTACACTATTTCTCGTCAAAGCTATTTTCAAAGTGATTGAAACATTATGACGTTCGTCACTAGGTGAAGAAAAACGCTTTACCAACACATGATTTCTAGATATAGATAGGCGAGATATACTCGACTCGAAATATCAAATGTGTATGATCCAGTCTATGTAGCGTACGACTTTTGTCTCATAAGAAGTAGGAGATAGAGTAGATAGACTTTTGAGTGATAGATAAGTTCAAGTCTCCACATTCCTTTTTGTTGATTAAGTTCCACCGGTTCCTTGATTAGATCTTCGTCGTTGTATGATGAATCGCCTTGAATTCCTTGAGCTCAACTACACTTTTCTATCCTAGTCCGAGACTTAGCTATGTAGACTAGAAATCAAGACTCATAGTTTTGATCACTAACATTAACAAACATGCTTGAGATAGCAACGCATGCGAGGTTGACCGAGCTATGCTCTAACAGGCAAGATAGAAAATTAATCACAAACAAACTTCGTCTCATCATTTGTGATTCCACAATAACTTGTTTCGCTAGTCGATTAAGTTTATTGTGAGGTGATTGATAATACTAGGTTGTTCTTTGGGAATATAAGTCCGGTTTATCAATTGGTTCTTGTTCACCTTGATTTATCAAAAGTCGGAACAAAAACTCTTGGGTATTTCAGTGGGAGACAGATTTATTCAATCATATAGACTTTTCTGTGTGAGACAGATTTGTCTATCAGGTCTTCGACTTTGAGTCGTAGCAACTCTTGGTTGTGGATGAGATCATCTTAGGGAATCAAGTGCATACTATCCTGCTGGGATCAGAGATGTAAGGAGTGCAACTATAACTTGAATCAGTGTGAGATTGATTAGTGTATGTAGCATCTTAATACAGTGTGGTGTTCAATCTGGACTAGGTCCCGGGGCTTTTCTGCATTTGCAGTTTCCTCGTTAACTAAATTCTGGTGTCTGTGTTATTTTTTTTCCGCATTATATTTTGTTATATAATTGAAATATCAAAGGTTGTGCGTTAAGATCAATCAATTAGAATATCCAACCTTTGGTTGTTGATTTACATTGATTGACACTTGAACATTGGTCTTTCGTATCGTTCAAGTAACTCCTCTTATATTCAATGAGGCTCGCAGATTTCTATTTGCTGATTGCGGATTGAATTAAGAGTTAGAGATATTATACTCTTTGATATACTTTAATCTAGATTGAGTCTGACTGTCTAGTGGATTCTCTAGAAAGTGTATTGGAGTAAGTCATCTTAGATTTCCAAATGAATTGTTGGGTGTGGTTGTTAGACCCCGCATTTTCAATTGTTATCAGAGCAGGCAAACACATTAAATACCTAATAAGTCTGTGTTTGTAGCGATCTGATATGGACAAAGGTGCTATCTCTATAAACGCACCGCCAGTCTTCGATGCCTCTAATTACTTGTGGTGGAAAATTGTTATGTGTGCCTTTCTTCAAGCGCGTGATTTTCAAACATGGGTTTATGTAGTTAATGGCTATGATGCTCCCATTGTAGCAGTAGAGAATGTGAACGTCCCAAATAACATTGGTGAATACAATGCTGCTGGGATACTTGCTGCAAAGCAAAACTCCGACGGTTTGACTGCCATCATACATGCAATTACCCCAGATCTTCAGCACCATGTGACTACATGCACTAGGTCTAAAGATACTTGGGATATCTTAGAAACCGTATTCGAAGGTAATACCAGTAAAAAGGAATCTAGGCTTCAAAACCTTAATTCCGGTTGGGAAAACCTTCATATGGCAGATGAAGATACATTTGATGAGTTTAATCACAGTGTGTCTGAAATTGTTAATGCATGTTTTGCATTGTGTAAGACTATTCCTGAAAAAGACATTCTGATGAAAATTCTCAGATTGCTGCCATCTAGATACAATTCTAAGAAGCATGCCATCATTGAAGGAAATAACCTTGATACCCTTTCCAAAAATACTCTTGTTAGAAAGCTTAAAATTTTCGATCTTGAACTTAAACAAAGAGATAAACATCATTTGTTAAGCAATCATGTTGTTTCAACTGATAAAAAGTCTCGACATCCTAGATTGATTGATAAAAGAGATGAGAATTGCTTTAACTCTACTTTGTCACTGTTTATACAACAACTTAAGAAAACTCTTAGACGAAGTAAAAGAAAGTCTAAAAAGAGAGTCAAGTCAATCAATAAGAAGGATAAGAAAGTTCAGAAAAACTATGTTTGCGAAACTGGTCCAAAGTGCTATAAAAGTATCCACGATACTTATAAAGATCCTGATTCGGAGTTGAGTTCGTTAACCAAAGCATGGATGGCTATTCTTGACTATTGTCCTGAGAATGAAATCTATGATTGTTCGCTTAACCTCTTTGCTGATAATCACACTTGTCCCTCTAATAGTCCTGATTATTTTATGATCAACAATCTTACTTCTCCAGAAGTGTTTCAACTGGAAAAGGAAACTTTGATTAAAAAGATTGAAGATCTGGAATGTCAACTGTTTAATGTAAGACTGGAGGTTGTCAATTACAATTGTAATTCCAATAAGACTTATTGAACCTCTTCGGATGAGTCCTTTAAACATCATCAGCAAACTCCTCCTGACTCTATATCATACTCAAGTCACCCTGACAAAAAGGATGATATGGATAATCACAAGATCTTACCAAATTCTTTGGTCACTCTGTGTGAACATCAGAATCATCTTAAATCTATTAGCACTGAAGATCAAGATCAGTTCTCATCTTCTAAACGATGTGTGTAGAAGAAGAAAAATAAATTTTCAAAGGAGATTTCCAAATTGCTCCACAGTTTGCGAAAAACAACAATCAAGGTGTTCAAAACTGTATTAAAGAAGAAAAAAATGATGTGCATAACTCATCTTTGTTAAAGAAAATACAGAAACAAAAAATAACAAATACTTCATCCCCGTAAGAAATCTCCCAGTCCGGTAATGGATTGGAACAATTACATTCTGTAATTTTGTGTTGATGACTTTTTCTCTATCCCTCTTAGACCAGAAGCATAGTCTTCAAGAGGGTTGTGATGAAATATTTCTGTTATCATTCTAGGGATTATTCTGTTTTCTGTCTGTTTTCAGCTTAGAACTGCGTACATTCTCGAACGGCCTTTTCTTTTAAGACCTTTTCTGAGGATAACCTTTTTCTGTTAGGGTTTTGGTCAAAGGTCTTTTTGGAAATTTATCATTTATCTTCATTCCTTTTTAAGATGAAGACTTCCTCCTTTGCATAAACATTTCATTTATCTCTTCTATCATGTCCTCTTCAAGTCTTTCAAGCAAATAAAGTGATGTTTGGACCGTTCTCTTTCCCTCTAAGAAGATTCGTCTTGATTCTTCCGATAATAAAATGTACTTTGGCAAACATGGTTCCTCTCCTGATGGTAATCCTTCTCTCTCTCATTTTGATAAGCTCTCTTTGAACATGAATCTCGTCTTGCAACATGTTCGAGCCCTGAAAAGTGAACTTGAAGCTTCATCCAAGAGACTTGAAGAAAATATGGATAATCTTGAATCCAGGATTGATCTGATTGAAGAAGAGCTAGATGAATATAGGGAATATGAGAAAAGTATTCAAAGTAAGTGAAATGCTTCATATGAGTTGATTTTATTTTGTCTAGTAAATCTTCTTTTTGTGTCTTTAGAAGAATAACTAGGGTTTGGAATAGCCATTATTGTGAGTACACATAGCTATGTCCAACGTTTTTCATCTTCATTGTTTTTAGATTTATTTATTTAAATTCTAAAGTATTTTTTGGAAGATGATTTTTGCAATTTTAATCTTTATGATTTTATATATTGCAAATTTTTATGTGATATGTTGTTTAAATACATGAACCTGTGACTGTCCCATACTTGTTCAAAAGTTATCTCTATTATGTCGATATGAATGTATTGATAGAAGATAGAATGAACTTTTGACATTACAAAAGTTAAAGACTTTTATGTCATGTCTTGATAAAAAGAAAGGATAAAACTTTTGTTTACAAGGATTAAGTCTATTATATGTCATTGTGCAAATAGTGATGAAAGATAGAATGAATCCTTGTTTATTCCGCAGTATTTGGTCGATCTCCTATCCACAATCTTTGTGCATATATTGTGTTGTTCCATAAGGTTTCTTATGTTGAGAACAATCGACTGAGTTGTTCATTCTCTTATGATTAACTTAGTTGTTGCTCCGTAAGGTTCCCTATGTCGAACATGATCAACTAAATTAATCATTCTCGTTGGTTATTTTAGTTGTTGCTCCGTAAGTTCGCTTATGTCGAGCATGACCAATTAAATTTATCGCTTTTTGTGGTTACTTTGGTTGTGTATTCCAATTGAATTAATCATGGGTTTTCTTGTGATTAATTTGGTTGTTATTTTTCGAAACTATGGTTTCTCTTATGGTTATTTCAATTTAATTTTTGGATATAAATTCATGTTTTCATGTGATTTGGTTGTCCAAAGAAATCCTTCTTTTCTTGTGAACGTAAGGTCGCCTTTGTTGTTCTTTCGGGGATGGCATTTTATGGGGGGGGGGGGGGGGGAGTTCTTTTAAACTTGTGCTTAATTGCCAAATCTTTGTGGGGAGTGCGGCTGTGGAATTTTTAGAGGTTATCTTGTATTTTCATTAACTCCTTGATGAATGAATTTAGCTTCGGCTTTATGATTTCATCTAAATTTGTTGGTATGTTAATACACCTTTTGGTCATGATGTATCTCCGTGGAAATTTCATTAGGTTCCCACTAATTTTCGTACCTTTGCCAATTTTTTTGACAAAAAGGGGGAGAATTAATATGTAGTTCACACTACAAATACATATGGTTTACGGATCATTATGTAAGGGGTAGTGGTTTTCATGTTGAGATATGTATTGACTAAGGGAGAGTGATGCATATCACAATAGTGTTATTGTCAAAATTGTGATACAATTGAACTTTGATGTTGTATAATAATACTATGATACTGTATAACAATGATTGAGAGCATTTTTTTCTCATTGTTATGGCTACGGATCTTCAACAACTGTGATGTTGAACATAATTACAACCTTTAGGATCATTGAGTACTTGGAAGTAACGAAGATTTTGAGTCAAAGGGGGAGATTGTTAGAGCATTTCTCGGTCAAAATCGCATGCGTTTCTATCTCAAGCATGTTTATCAATGTTAGTGATCAAAACTATAAGTCTTGATTTCTAGCCTATTTGTAGATGTCTCGGACTAGGACATAAATAGTATAGTTGAGCTTAAATATCTCGACGTTCATCTCTTGAAGACGAAGAACTACTAAGGGGATCTTGTGGAACTTCTTCGACAAAAGGTATGTGGAGACTTGAACTTATCTATCACTTGGAAAGTCTATTTCTATTATCTCCTATATTGAGACATAAGTCGTGTTACGATATAGTTTTCTCTATACATATTTGAGATTTCGAGCTGAGTATATCTCGCTTACACATTTCTCGAAATATGTGTTGTAAGCTTTCGCTTCGACCAAGTTCATCTTATATCATGAGAAAATTGCCTAGTAACATCTTACATGGTTTGTGTGATACAATCATTTGGTGTAAGACTTGGAAGGTTTCAATAATGATTATTTCAATATCTTGAAAATTGCTTTGATGCTAATAGTGTGTGAAAACGGATATTGACATTATAGAAGAATGTTTCAATGATTGAAATAAAGAGTTGATGATGTAACCATCTTTGGATATAAGCATATATAGTGTGTTCACACATTAGTGTATAAGTCCATAAACCGGAAGCCAAGAGTATGCATATGTGTGTATACGAAATTGGTGAAGGAGACAGGTTAAGTATGCGTACTCGTACGCATACTGGCGGAAGTTCTCGAACCGAGAATTTCTGCTGAGTTTGGTTTTGGAAAAACTCTTAACTAGTCACCTTAAGTATGCGTACCAGTACGCATACTGACGGAATTTTTTGAACCAAAAATTTCTGCTGAGTTTGGAAACTTTACAAACTCAAAAACCGGTTGCTTAAGTACGCATACTTAAGCTGGTTACTTTGTCAAATCGGTCAAGTCCATGAACTTAAACATTTAAATCATAAGGAATGCAATCTTTGCAAACAGTGGCTATAATGTTCATGATTGATTCAAGTGAATCAAACCGATTTGATTTCAGTTGTGTTTTCTAAACAATTGAACAACTCTTTAACTAGTTTCATTTGAGTCATCTGAACTAGTTATGGTTAAGATGAATAAGGTTGATATGAGAGTAATCATATGGCTAACCTCGGTTAACTATTTGTGAACCAACATGGTGTACACGTTTAGGTACGATTACATAAACCTAAATGAGGGTACATTTCATTTGTGTGTAACAAGCTAAGTTCGATCTAACGGTTAAAATATATTAGCTTGGTTGAATCAGGTTTTTCATCTAACGGTGACTATGAATGCTATGTTACCAAGGTAACTTGGATTGCAAACCTTTATTTGAAAACTGTATAAGGAGAACTCTAGCAACCGGGAAACCTAATCCCCACACCTCCTGTGTGTTACTAGTTGTATAACTAGAGTCGATTCTCCTTTAACCTTGGGTTTCTTCTCGAGCCCTGTAGGTTAACGACTTGAAGACTTCATTGGGATTGTGAAGCCAGACCCAACTATTATCTTTGTAGTTGCGTGATATGATATTGTGGTTTCTGTCGTGTTGAGTACAATTGAAATAATTGGCTCGAGATTTTATATCTCCGATAGGCAAGATAGAAAAGTAATCACAAATAAACTTCGTCTCATCGTTTGTGATTCCACAATAACTTGTTTCGCTAGTCGATTAAGTTTACTGTGAGGTGATTGATAATACTAGGTTGTTCTTCGGGAATATAATTCGGTTTATCAATTGGTTCCTGTTCACCTTGATTTATCAAAAGATGGAGCAAAAACTCTTGGGTATTTCTGTGGGAGACATATTTATTCAATCCTATAGACTTTTCTGTGTGAGACAGATTTGTCTATCAAGTCTTCGACTTTGGGTCGTAGCAACTCTTGGTTGTGGGTGAGATCATCTAAGGGAATCAAGTCCGTAGTATCCTGCTGGGATCAGAGACGTAAGGAGCACAACTGTATCTTGAATCAGTGTGAGATTGATTAGGGTTCAACTACAGTCCAGTCCGAAGTTAATTGGTAGTAGGCTAGTGTCTGTAGCGGCTTAATACAATGTAGTATTCAATATGGACTAGGTCCCGAGGTTTTACTGCATTTGCGGTTTCCTCGTTAACAAAATTTTGGTGTCTGTGTTATTTCTTTTCCACATTATATTTTGTTATATAATTGAAACATCACAAGTTGTGCGTTAAGATTAATCAATTAGAATATCGAACCTTTGGTTGTTGATTTCCATTGATTGACACCTGAACATTGGTCTTTGCTGCCATTCAAGTAACTCCTCTTATATTCAATCAGGCTCGCAGATTTCTATTTGCTGATTGCAGATTGAATTAAGAGTTATAGATATTATACTCTTTGATATAATTTAATATAGATTGAGTCTGACTGTCTAGTTGGTTCTCTAGAAAGTGTATTGGAGTAAGTCCTCTCAGATTGCCAAACGAACTTTTGGGTACCCCCGCATTTTTAGTACTCACTTAAGATGATAAAAAAACAATGTTATCATACTCCTAGTGTTCTTCATAACTCTACCATATTACAATGTTGTGTATACCTTTACTACACAAACAAGCATTAACACAAATCCATTGCTAAACCATGATACTAGAATCTCAAAATTGCTAAGTAACAAAGCAAACATAAACCTCTTAAACTCATAAAAGAACTTGGCATCATCACAGATTCACCTTTGGGAAGAATTGGGATATATAAGAATCCTAACAAGTTTAAGACTAACACTTCAGGTATAGTAAACTACAATCATATTTAACCCTTAGGGTCCAATAGACAAAGAATATTCAACAAACGATGAAACATCATTTAAAATTTTACTTGTATGAATCACTTTTGGGCATATTCATATAAGTTTAATTATTTGGCAGAATTTTGATAGGATTATTTGGATACGACTAGATTAATCTTGGATATTTGAAAAAGCGGGGGTCTAACAACACCACCCAATATTTCGCTTAGCAATCTGTATGGACAAACTAGAATAAACTTTTAAGAGAATCAATAAGACTCAATCTATTAAAAGTATATCAACGAGTTAGAATATCTCAATCTCTCGATTTGATCAATACTCAAGCAAATAGAAATCTGCGAGTTGTTATCAAATACTTAGAGAGATAACTTGGATGGTACCAAAGACCAATATCCAAGTGTCAATCAATTTAAATCAAAAACCAAAGGCCGGATATTCTAACTGATTGAACTACAACGCACAACATGTATTATTTCAATTATAAATATAAACAATATAATGCGGAAATAGAAATAACACAGACACTAGAATTTTGTTAACGAGGAAACCGCAAATGTAGGAAAACCCCGGGACCTAGTCCAGATTCAACACACACTGTATTAAGCCGCTACAAACACTAGCCTACTCCAAGCTAACTTCGGACTGTACTGTAGTTGAACCCCAACCAATCTCACACTGATCCAGGGTACAGTTGCGCTCCCTACGTCTCTGATCCCAGCAGGATACTACGCACTTGATTCCCTTAGCTGATCTCACCCACAACTAAGAGTTGCTACGACCCAAAGTCGAAGACTTGAAATAAACCAATCTGTCTCACATAGAGAAGTCTATTGAAAGGATCAATCTGTCTCCCACAGATAAACCCAAAAGGTTTTTGTTCCGTCTTTTGATAAATCAAGGTGAACAGGAACCAATTGATAATCCGGTCTTATATTCCCGAAGAACAACCTAGAGTCATCAATCACCTCACAACAATATTAATCGTATGGTAGCGAAACAAGATGTTGCGGAATCACAAACAATGAGACGAAGATGTTTGTGATTACTTTTTATATCTTGCTTATCGGAGATATCAATCTCAGTCCAATCAATCTGATTGTACTCGTACGACAGAAGATGCAATATCATATCGCACAACTACGATAAAAGTACTATCGGTCTGGCTTCATAATCCGAATGAAGTCTTTAAGTTGTTAACCTGGTTTTAGAAGAAGAAAACCAAAGATTAAAGGAGAATCGACTCTAGCAAACAAACTAGTATCATACGTAAGGTGTGGGGATTAGTTTTGCACAGATGCTAGAGTTCCCCTTATATAGTCTTCCAATTAGGGTTTGCAATCAATGTTAGCTTAGTAACAAAGCATTCAATATTCACCGTTAGATGAAAAACTGATTAGATTCAAGATAATATCTTTCAACCGTTAGATCGAAACTTAGCTTGTTACACACAAATGAAATGCACGTTTCTAGGTTTGTGTAACCGTACCCAAACGTATGCATTTGTTGGTTCAACAATAGTCAACCAAATGGTTAGCCATATGATCACTTCCATATCAACCATATTCTTCTTCACCATAACTAGTTCAAATGACTCATATGAACTAGTTAGAGAGTTTTCAAATTGCAAGGAAATATTATGTAACTACATAAGACACAATTGAAGCAAAGATGATTTGATTCACTTGAATCGGTTCATGAACTTTATGGCCACGGTTTGCAAACTGCATTCCTTCGTATTTATAAGTATAAGTTCAAAAGAATCATCTTTAGATATAACCACACTCAAGTTCGCGGACTGGGTTCGCGGACTTTAGTTCCCGGAAGGATTTCACAAACTCTAGCAGATATTCTCGGAACGAGAACTTCCGCCAGTTCGCGGACTGGGTTCGCGGACTGAGTTCGCGGACTGAGTACACGTCACTATTTCGGTTTCTCTTGATCAACAAAGTTCGCAAACTTTGGTTCAAGGAATAAGGACTTGTACATATATGTGTTTCCACAACAATGCTTATGTCCACCATTGGTTATATAATCTAAACTCTCATTTCAATCATTGAAACATTATTAGAGGACGTTATATAGTTGTTACACCATTTCTCATCAAAACAATTTTCAAAGTGATTGAAACATATCATGACTTTCGTCACTAGGTAAAGATAAACTTGGCTGAAGCGAAAGCTTACCAACACATATTTCGAGATATACATAGGCGAGATATACTCGGATCAAAATACCAAATGTGTATAATCAAAGTCTATATAGCAAAACGACTTTTGTCTCAAAGTAGGAGATGGAGTAGATAGACTTTTGAGTGGTAGATAAGTTCAAGTCTCCACATACATTTTTGTTGATGAAGTTCCACCGGTTCCTTGAGTAGTTCTTCGTCTTGTATTATGAATCGTCATGGATTTCTTGAACTCAACTACACTTTTTATCCTAGTCCGAGACTTAGCTATAGTAAACCAGAAATCAAGACTTATATTTTTGATCACTAACATTGACAAAAATGCTTGAGATAGCAACGCATGCGAGTTCGACCGAGCAATGCTCTAAAAATCTCCCCCTTTGTCAGTTTTAGTGACAAAACTATCAATACATATGGAATACAAAAAAGATAAAGAAACTTTAGTAGCTCCTATTCCACATGCCTAATCTTCAACATTACTCGAAATCTTCGTCACTTCCAAGTACTCCAATGATCCCAAAGGTTGTAAGTTCAGCATCACCGTTGTTGAAGATCCGTAGCTATAACAATGAGAAAACATAGTTCTCGATCATTGTTATACAGTGTCATAGTATTATTACACAGTGTCAAAGTTCAATTGTATCATAACTTCAACAATAATACTATGGTGATATGTATCACTCCCTCTTAGTCAATACTCCATCTCACATGGAAACCACTCCCCCTTACATAATGATCCGAAAACCATATGTATATGTAGCGTGAACTACATATTAATTCTCCCCCTTTTTGTCAATAAAATTGGCAAAGGTACAAGAACGGGATCCTAATGAAATTATCGATAGAGACATTTCATGACTAAAAGAAAAAATACATACCAACTAATTTAGATGCAATCATAAATCCGAAGCTAAATGCATTCGTCAAGGAGTTTTAAAGATACAAGATAACCCCTCTAATATTCCACAACCGCACTCCCCTCAAGATTTGGAAATTAAGCACAAGTTCAAAAGAACTCTCCCCCATTTGATGTCATTCCCGAAAGAACAACACGAGCGACCTTAATTTCAATAGAAAAGAAGGATTTTATTGGACAACGAAAACCATAAGAATGATTTTCTATATCCAAAAACTCAATCAAATTAAATACAAGTAAGCCTATGATTAATTTAATCGGAATACTCAATCAAATTAAACACAAGAGTGATCAATTTAATTGAAAATTATCAACATAAGAGAACTTACGAAGCTACGACTAAGTTAACCATAAGTAAACGATTATCTTAACCGTTCATATACTCAACACAAGAAAAACTTATGGAGTAATGCAGTATACACATAAAATATGGATCAGGGAAGATGAATACTGCGGAATATACAAGGATTCATTATATCTTACATCACTATTTGCATAATGACAATTAATAGACATAATCCTTGTACACAAAAGATTTTAACCTATCTTCCATCAAAAATTGACATAATAGGCTTAACTTTTGTATTTGTCAAAAGTCCATTCATTCTTTTATCAATACATGAATATCGACAATGAAAGACTTTACTTTTGACAAAGTATGGGACAAACATAGTTCACGGACGCAAACACACATATCCCATAACATATTGCAATACATAAGAATCATAAATATTAATACTACAAAGATCATCTCCCAAAAAGTTTTAGAATTTAAACAAATAAACCTAAAAACATGAAGATGAAAATAATGGACAAGTTATGTGTAATCACAATAATGGATATTCCAAACTCTAGTTATTCTTCCAACAACCAAACAATACATGGAAGTCTAAATTCTTAGACTCTAGCTACTACAGATACAACAAAACAAAGGAAAACATCATTTGGAAATGTGGTTTGAGTAGGCATAAGCTGCCACATCATGCACAACATTGTTCGCATATTTCCTTGCAAACATGAAAGAGTAAGACAAATAGTCTGCAGCTCTGTCTTTGACGTGCAGAAATAGGTGTCTCAAAATTCATCTTTACTAGTAAGCTTACCAACATTGTTGTCATGTAATACGTATTATAATAGACACGACATTAAAATGGCATCACTGCAGTAGTGATACAAAATTCTACGGGAAATAATTATCCTTATAAAATAAACAATCATAGCTAGAAATAAATAATCTAAAAAAAAAGAAAAAAATCACACGTAGACCACCGGGTGAATTCTCGATCCAAACTGGAGCAAGATCTCAAGTACGTGCTTCTTTCTTCTTTTATTTTCTTCTCATGAATTTCATCTTCTTCTTTTATTTTTTGTATTTCGATTCGATCGGCAAATAAAAAAATGAATAACATCCAAGGTTGTTTGGGCAAACACATCGGTTTTAAAACCAACTAAACACATAGATTCATAAACTAACAAAAATAACATAACGCAATTCGAACACACATAAGTTGAAGATATAAGTTTTGACTACGTAATTTTCCATATGTTAAAAAAACTATAAGTTTCAAAAACAAAGAAACCATTCATTTATTATCAACATCCTCACTGTGTTCACGGTCACGACTACGTGCATGGCCACGAACACCTCGTCCTCGTGTAGCAGGTCGTTCTTCGACAACATCTTCATCTCCAATATCATGTTGGGAGGTGCTTGGTTGACCCTAGGATCTATTTTTCGAAATGACTTTCTTCTCTTCGGCTTTGTCTTCTCTGGAAGTTCCCCGAACTTTTTATAAGCTTTTATATCTTTCAGGGATTATATACTGCAATTGAAAATGCAGAGGCACTGTTAGAGCACTGCTCGGTCTAACTCGCGTGCGTTGCTATCTCAAGCATGTTTCTCAATGTTAGTGATCAAAACTATAATTCTTGATTCCTAGTCTACTATTATCTAAGTCCCGGACTAGGATAGAAAGTGTAGTTGAGCTCAAGACTCCATGGAGATCATCATACAAAGACGAAGAACTACTCAAGGAACTAGTGGAACTTCATCGACTAAAATGTATGTGGAGACTTGAACTTATCTATCACTCAAAAGTCTATCTACTTTATCTCCTATCTTGAGACAAAAGTCGTTTTGCTATATAGACTTTGATTATACACATTTGCTATTTCGAGCCGAGTTTATCTCGCTTATGTACTTCTCGAAATATGTGTTGGTAAGCTTTCGCTTTGGCCAAGTTCATCTTTACTAGTGACGAAAGTCATGTTAAGTTTCAATCACTTGAAAATGGCTTTGACGAAAAATGGTTTGTGAACAACTATATAAGGTCCTCAAAGAATGTTTCAATGATTGAAATGAGAGTTTAGATTATATAAACATTGATATACTTTTAATAGATTGAGTCTTATTGATTCTCTTAAAAGTTTATTCGAGTTTGTCCATACACATTGCTAAGAGAAATATTGGGTGGTGTTGTTAGACCCCCGCTTTTTCAATTGGTATCAGAGCAGGCAAACACTCTAAACCTAATAAGTTTGTGTTTGTTCGTTTCTTAAAAATTATCCCATGGGAAATTTCTTTGGAAAACTTGCTCTTGGCATCTGTAACGCATGCCAGAAATCCTTAAATATTGCTCAAAGATTATTATGGTTAAAACCTCCGGTTTCTCATGATAATCTCACTTCATCTAAAAGGGAAGATTTAGGTGTTAAGTATAAATCTAAAGGAAAAAATAAAAAGAAGGAGAGATTGAGGAAATGCTCATCAATCTCGAGGATATGGACCCTCACTAGATTAACTCTTGATCTCTTTGAGGAATACTATTGTAATGGATCAATTGATAAAGATCTATTCAGAGCATTCGAAGGCGTCTTTAAATTCTTAGAAAAACTTAATTCTGTTAAGTCTAAGAATCATTCCGAAAAGGGTTATGTACATGTTAAACCAAATAATATTGTACAGCCTAGAAATCGGAAGAATACTCCTTCTAGCCAGAACAAACGAAGGATGGAAAGCTCCGACTAGAGCTGGCAACCGGGTGGGCCGGGGCTGGCCCGTTACGGGTTCTACGGGTTCGGGTTAATACGGGTCGAAACCCGCGGGTGGAAATTCTTCGCGGGTTAGCATTTCTTCAACCCGTACCCGTAACGGGCTGAACTTGCGGGCTCACGGGTTAGCCCGCCCGTATGTCAGATCTGAATTGTCCGACAGAGTATTCACTGTTTTCTGCGCAAGACTGCTGCAACCTAACATAACATTCACATAACTCATTTCATATTTAGATTCATTTCAAATTTTCAATCAACAACAGATTCACTAGTGACACTATCAAAATTTAAAAATCTAGTGAAACAAAATGATAAAATTGAAAATCTTAACAAGTAACAACTGTTTAATAGTAAAACTAATACCATTATACCAGTTACACAGTCAGTCAGTCACAGTTAAAATTACACAGTTCAACAAAGAAAAATACCCTTTGAGAATCGATACCGTAGTAACTAGTAATACCATTTTACCATACCATAGATCCTGCACAAAATATATATTGTGGTTAAACCAAAAACTGATAACTGTCCAAAAAAACATCTCCAATCTCTTTTCTATACAAAATTTGGAGACACTGTGATAACTGTCTATCCAAAAACCAATTTGTCCAAAAAAACATTCTCATTTTCCATGTCTATCTTTGAGTTGCTCCAACTAATCATTATTATGAATCTGTAATGAAATAGCTCCAAAAAACATCAGATCTAAGTCGAGATTTCTTTGAATTGTTTCCTTTCTTTCCAATTGAAATAGCTGTAGGTGCACAACCAACAGTTGCAGAGACATTCTCAGAATCTACCATTTCAACATCGTCATCCTCACTACTCATAACATCGTTATACTGTTCTTGTACACTTGACATCCTAGAATAATGGAGCCACAAAGAATAGGTCAGAGTTCTAAACAATCAAACAACAAGAGTACTCCTATAGATGAATAAATAAACCTATCTCAAAAGTGAACTAAGAAGTGAGATGATTTAGCCAAGTACAGATAATTTGTACAAAATACAAGTCATTAAGCATAACCTAACTAGTAGTCACTACCCATATCCTTAGATTCTCAATCAGGTGAATTCTCCCTGAAACTTTGTCAGCTTCTCCTTAAGCTAATCAAACATAGACACATAAAGCCAAAACCCAATTTCCCTGCGGGATCCTAGAAACCCCCTGGACCCAATTATCAAAATTCCCATATGGGTTTTACTTCCATTTCAATCAAACAATGCTCTTCTGTAGTGTATAATTGAACCTATTCAAATAAGTATCCTTCTAGAATTAGGGAAAAAATAATGATCAATCAAATCCAACACACACAATTCATAGAAAATCATTAAAAAAAAGTTCAACAACAGTACTTAATCAGTATTCAATATTTCAATAAGATCCATATATGATTCTATAGAATCTATACTAACACAAACCCTCACACATTCAAAAATCGAAATCACTGAGAACTAGAATCATATACTGATATACATATAGTCAAAAACTCAAAATCAGATTAATAAGACCACAAAGGTAGACTGACTGCAAATAGTTAGATTAATAAGACCACAAAATCAGAAAAGTTTTTATATTAACAATCCAAAAAGAAAATAGACTGCAAATTAAAGTAATAATACCTTTTGATTTTTGATGATTGAGATTCTTTTTTTATCCACAAATCAAAAGAACAAATTCCGCTTAGGCTAACATGAACTGAATCCGATTGATTTATGTTTAATCTCAAGAGTCACGGACTCACGAATCACGATTGATTTAGGTTGCTAAGAAGAAGAAGATGAGAACATTGAGAAGTGACAGAGTTCTTCAGACTCTGAGAATTAGAGATTCACAGTTCTTCAGAGTTCACCTCTCAGAGAATTAGAGAAACGAACGAAAGGGAATTATCTAGGTTTTTCTTTTTCTTATACCACGCGTAGAGAAGTTAGAACACGTATAGAGTATAGAAGTTGGGGAGACAGACACGTATATAGGACTCATGGGAGGGGCGACGCCACGTGTCTTCACAAGTTACCCAGGGCGGGTTGACGGTCTGAACCCGCGGTTTTGGCGGGACGGGCCGGGTTAACCCGTTTGTGCACGGGCCTGCAATTTACCAACCCTAACCCGGCTTGTTTAGAAACCAGCCGAGCCGGGTTAGGGTTTTTACGGGCCGGGCCGGGTGAACCCGCGGGTTTTGGGCTTGTTTGCCAGCTCTAGCTCCGACTATCCTGATTATCATCATTACTTTGATTATACCACGGGGCTGTTCACACATATCAACCAGAAATATTGCATAAGAATTCCTCTGCATATTATGCCTTTTGGTAACAAGCCTGGCACTACCCCATTTGTATATACATCTTGGAATGGGGCAAGAAATGGTTTGAGTTGTTTACAGTTTAGTTATTCTTTTGAATACCATTTAGAGCTTTCTAACTGCATCCATCATCTCTCACAAAGTGTATTGTCACGGGATGTATAACCTTTGAGGTGCAATCGTCTAAGAAAATCCCATTTTTCTTTGTGAGTCGCGGTTGACAAATGGGTCCAAGCCCATTATTGGTCTTATAAAGAAGAAGTTCGCGCACCCTCTTCTTCATCCAATCTGTCCGCATTCGTGAACCCCTAGGGTTTTGTGTGCTTCCTCCATTGAAGTCTCTTTGGAATAAATTAAAAGAAAGGGTGTTCAAGATTCAATCCAAGTAAGTAAATTTCTCTTGTTCCATTCAATTTCTTAGATCTCATGATGAATTCTAAGGGCTCAAAAAGGAGTTCCAAAAGCTCAAATACCTCTAGCATGGATTTGCCTTGTGACCAAAATTCTCTTAGGATTAGGTTTGTAGATGATTCTTTTGCTAGAATTTTTGAAAAAATTTTATCCAAAGGTTTTATCCTAGAAAAGAAATTGGATCTATCTAGTGGGCATGAAGAGGATTTAGTTTGCTTCAAAAAATTCAATCTTGGAAACATCTTTGATGGTCTTGGTCAAGGATTTGATTCTCTCACAAGAATTTTTTATGCCAACATTCATGATGTTGATCTTAATAAGATGGAATTCAAATCCATGATAAATAGATAAAGGTTTCTTGTTGATAGAGAATTAATTTCAAGGATTACCAAAATACCGTTGGGAAATGTACGGCTTCCTAGACCAAGTGATGAATGTCCATCATGTGATGATATCTCAATTGGGCTTTGTGGCAAGAAGGTCGTTTGGAGTCAAGGAAAGTTCCCTACTAATGATCTTAGTATTACTTTGATGGCATTTGGAAAACTTGGTATCCCCAATCTTTGTCCCTCCACAATTGAAAGTTCTTGGTGGAGTCATGAGTTTGCGGAATTAGTCTATTTCCTTGAATCCGGTATTCGAAGTCTCGATATTTGTGGTTTTATTATCTCTCAAATGATTTCGATGACTTCGCATGTCAAGACGTTAGGTTACCCTTGCTTAATTAGTCATATTTGTCGTGAACGTGGGTTTGATTCAATTGGCAACTCTCTTGGGGTTCCCAAACCGGTTCGTCCTTGTACCTTCAGACGCATAAGGGAAAATGCTTGCAAGAGACAAAGAATTGCCTCTCTTGATGTCCGTGACCCTACCACTTTGATCCTTCTTCAAAAAAATCACAAGGGTGTATGTAAGGTCAATTCAAGGGTAAAGTGCGTGAAAGAACAATTTTCATTGGTTGCAACTAAGTTTTCTGAGATCAAGGAAGAATTGAATACAATTCAAGCATCTTGGAGTTTGTCCGATGAAGAAGATGATGAGTAAAGGTTCTTGTTTTTGTTGCCTAGTAAATCTTTAGTCCAAAATCTCATCCAAATATACTAGTTAGCCCTGACTCATTCAACTAGGTACAAGTTAGTCCTTTTTTAAGGAAAGTACACAAATAACCTTCTGGATTTACAGTTTAGTCCAAATATTTGCAGTTTAGTCCAAAATGACTCACAGTGATGTCAGCAATTTTAAATAATATAAAAATAATTTATCTTTCGAACCATTTGTCCAAAATTCGCAAACTTTATATATTTGGAAAGATCTTTCCGAGAGCTACAAAAAGAGTACCCATATGACTATATAATTCTCATTTTTTAAAAAAACTTAGTTTACATTGGTGTACAAAAATTCATCAGTGTCTTCCAATAATAATCCACCAGATGGAATAGACTGATGGTCGTTTAGTGACATTGCGAGTGCTTTCTCTAGCAGTGCAATGTCGTCATCCTGTTACCATATTCAGAAAAAAAAATGTTAGATACATTTCAACATACTGTCATAGTGAATTTAGCAAAAAATCTGCGGGCAACAGTTGTGCACATTTCCAAGGAACAAAAATAACCTAGAGGAACTTGTATGTTCTACATCAAAAAGATTGTCTAAAACGATATGAATATAAAACAGTGGATGCTAGAGAGTGCATGGAGAAAATGCAGTTAAATCAGTACCAGATATAACAAGATGCACTGCAAGAAAGACTTTATGAAACTAATAAAGTACTGGTACAAAAGCATATGGAGATTAAAAGGGTGCGAAGCGAAAATTACCTCGAAATTTAACACAATTGAAAAAATTCGTGGTGTCTCCTAAAATTTTGAAGAAACTAAACTCTAAGCTACTCTAACAAGACATGGTAGTTCACGAAGATGTGGACCTCAGGGATATAATATTCTCATTTTTGAATATCATGTAATTCACATTCACAGTAAGGATATAATATCCTCATTTTTTAATATCATGTAATACAGTTACAATCGGACAAAAACTTAGTACATGTAAAACATAATAAGCACATATAGACAGAGAGAAACACATACAACATGTGTACAATTATGTACAAATTAAAAACCAACATGTGTACAATTATGTACACCTTTGTTATTTACATGTGCACTAGTTTGTACACCCTAGTTTCATGGGAGCCTATACTCAGTAACAACTAACAAAGAAAATATCCATAGCCAGAAGGAAAAATTTAACAAGTCCACAAATAGTGACCTATATAAAATCTCATCTGCCGTCTGAGGTGCTAAATGAACAATAATATGATTTAACTGAAATTTGCGACTACATGGAGACATTGTAAAAATGGAAAGGTTCACGGACACCGCAACCATGTCAACTTCATTCAGAGCTAGTTAAATCCAATATTCGTAATAACAAAAAGTGGGGTTTTCATTGATGTCAACCTCATGCACTTAGTAATTGTGCTCAAACACACTTGAAATGCAAAAACATATGTCATTCTTTAACTTGCATGGCCTAGTCAAATAAGAATGCTATAGTTTCGCTAACAACTAGGTAATTTACATGAACATCAATTGTATAAATACAGTAAGATGAAAAAAGGATATATATACCTCGGTCTTTTTCCATGCATTATATTAGTGGCAAAAAAATCCACTGTATTTTCTAGCTCAGCTCCGTTAACATGCCTCTGCCATACTAAAGACGATCATAGAGTCTGCATCTTCAGCGATTGGCAACTATATACACATTAAAATCAACAAGTGTACATTAAAATCAAGAAGCAGTTTGATTAATATCTTTCAAACCTAGAAGTTTCAAAAATTCAGCATGTGGTTCAACTATGTACACATTAAAATCAACAAGTGTACATTTATGTACACGTTAACAATAGCAGGTGTACATTTATGTACACGTTAACAATAGCAGGTGTACAACTGATGTAGTAACGGTCTGTCCAACTGCAGTAACGGTCTGTCCAACTGCAACTTATGCAGCCTAAAAAATATTTGGTAACAACAAATTAGTTACGTGCTTGACAAGAGGAACACAAAGAGAAAAATTAAAGCGAATCTTTTGATTCACTAACCTTTCTTAGATCGAGAAGGAGAAGAGTTGTGTTTCTATTGTCTTAAAATGCATGAAAACATTGAACTGTTTTTTTTTTATCAGAAAATCATGTCAAAAAATGGAGAGATATAAAATTATTTCCTCTTAGCGTAACATCCAAGTGGCTCTCACCTTGACGTGGCTCCCAACCAACTTTCCTATACACAATACTAACAGAAACATAGTCAATATGTCTACAATTATGTACACATTAAGAATATACAGGTGTACATTTATGTACACATTAAGCCTCCCTACTGCTACAAATCACACCAAATTAAGAAAGTGAAGATTATCTTCCTCACTGTATAGCTCCCTAAGGAACGAAAATCATACGATATGAAGGGAGGGCATGAATCAGCTAGGGACCTACGATTAGGTATGCCTTGCCTATCTGTCTACTTGTCCTAAGCAAAAGAAAAGAGTATAACGTACAACATCCAATACCCCCACTGCAGTATCTAGTTTCACTCAGCCATAAGCATACATCAACGACTCACCATATTCAAACAATCCCCATATTTACGCCTCCAGTAGGAGGGCACACACCTTACTTGAATTACCGCTAAACTTAAACCAAGTTTGAGAAAACCCTACATATTATTGAATATTACAGAATATAATAGTTCTCTGATTTTTTTTAATTTTCCTCCCGATTTTTAGTTGTTCATAAAGACAGAACACACTGTCATTCAGTTACTCATATATAGTATCTAACGACAATGCCAGGAGTAAGAAAAATTAGCAAATAAAAATCCAGATATCAAATGCAACTAATGGACAAAGGTGTCGTTCAGTTAGCAATTGTGATAAATGATAATAGTGAGAAAATTTATCCTTGAGATTACGACAAGCTACATTTCTTTTATAAAAAAAGAAAGAAAATGAAAATCCATCTTGTAGTCAACCAACATACACAGTCAGTTTTGTTAGGTTTTATCGAAGTATTAATAACATAAGGGTCTTGGCTATACAAATGTCGTCAGAGTGAAGTATTTCATCAGTTTCAGATGATTTATTAACTCCCAGTCACCAGTAAGGACGATATATTTATCGCTGCTCGGATCTAGATATAAAAATTAATTTGGCGTCCCATAATTCAGGTAGAAAGGTTGCGTCGGTTCAGTATATTATTGGACTTCTTAAACATTCTTATTAAACCAAAAGAAAGAGAACCAATGTAAATACCCTTACCAATGTATCATTTCTACTAAAGATTGTCTGCCATAAATATCCTGAAGTAGAAAAAGAAAATTCAGAGATCAAAGTGCAATTTAAATGATCACTAGACAAACATCATCACTAGTAAAAGCATCATAAGAAGGTCCACCTCGAGTTAGTTAAGTCCTAAGAAATATCAACATTGTTAAGCACACCATAACATTATGCATTAAGTGACAAGTATTCAAGAAATAAGTAACATTCAGAGACATGAGCATTTTTTCCACCAAAAGCAACAAGGCTCTCAAGCAACAGACACATAAACCTTAAATGGGGAATAATACACAAACAAAATTACGATTGCCCATCAATAATCACTGAATGCAGAACACCAAAAAAAATAGAAGAAATAAACTAATAAGATGATAAATGAATCTTAAAATGATCAATAGCTCAAATGCAAAACTAAAATACAAGCAATAAGATTAGGTATGATTTGTGACCACCTGTTTATATCTAAGACGGAAAACGACATTCAAATGGTTTCCATTTTTGGGAAACGGGTTCAACAGCGGAGAAAGTTTTAGAGTAGGAAGATTTAGATGACGTGATTATAGATCTAAACTCTTATTTAATCATTAGTCAAATAAAAAAAATCGAAACGAAATCAAAGAAATTAGGTTTCAAAAACCGTTAAAATCCTAAAATCAAATTTTAAATCGACATTTTTGACAATGGAAATCAAATCAAATTATAAGAACAGATTCAACTTATCTTCAAATCGCTATCGATGATGAAATCGTCAAAGTAATTTGTTGTACTTGAATCTCCTTAACTTTTCATATAAATTTCGAGTTAATCTTCAAAAAGAATGAATCGACGATGGAAGGTTTAGGTTTATCAAGCTGAATCGAGTGTTTCTTCGATTACCATATCATATTTGGTGATTGAATTTTCGTGAGACGTCGAAATTACTCAGAAAGCTGTTTCCGTTGAATGAAAACAAGAACTAAATTATGAGAGTAATAACTTGGCTTATGGGGCATTTTTGTCATGAAAAAATTATGCTTTGGACTAAATTGTTCACATCTGGACTAACCCGTCTCAGATTTGATAAGTTTGGATCTTCTTATACCGGCTTGACAAGACAGGACTAAAGCGTCCAAAATTCACAAACTTTGGGACTAAACGTCAATTTATACTTTATGCAGTCCTACATTCATATGGTTATTAACATTGCAAATTTCCCAAATTTCATAATGCGTAATTTGTTGGGCTCAAATTCCAAAATTCCTCCAAATTGACCTAGTGTGTCATAATCTAGATTAATGCTATCATCAAGTGAGCAAATCACAAAAATAAATAAATTAACCAATTCGAATGTAAAAATCACCAAGTGGCAAATCTCATCTCTGTTAATTGAAGGTCCCATGAAGATCAAGGGATTTAGTATCATTTTTAGTCATGGGGCAGTCAGTTGCTGCGGCTTGCTATTTTTCGTCCCAGATGAGATGGTGGTGCACCGGTTGATGCTTAAGCTTTCCTGCAGTACAACTAAGCTATTGTGCCCTCTTGCAATTAGTGCTAAAGAGTCTAGACCTGTCAAATTGACAAATCTGTCTACTAGGTGTCACGGTGGGGTGCTCAAATAGTCAAACTGGACAGGCAAATGTTTAAGTTTGAACATTTGTCCGTAGCGTGAGAAGATATGCAGCGTGGTTGATGTTTGTTGAGCGGTACATCTATAGGTAATGTCATTGCCGCTAAAGAGCTACTTACTGATTATTAAATTCCTACTCAAACTCATTTTTATCTTCGTTTCCACTCAAAGTTTCTCTATATTACATATGAAAAAAATTGATTTTTAAATTTCAGAAAATATGGAAAAACATATCAATTTATAAGAATCATGTATTTTACACTACATCAATGGTGCACAAAAGAAGTTTTGATATTTTGGGAGAAGTTTATTCAAGAATCAAGACTGCTAATGGGGATACCGTTTTGCTTGGAGATGTACCAATATGCATATAGAATAAAAAAGCATTTGCCTTTAGGGTGCACCCCCAAACAAAGTGGTACCCCCATTAGCAACCTTGAGTTTATTGAGCAACTCTGTGGAAATATTAGAATCCTCAAAATTTGTGATGCAAAAGGGTTGCCAAAGTCGTTTTCTTGCTATCAACAAAGAAAAGGTTGAATACGTAGTTGCGGGCTGGGGCATATAAATAAATCAATCCAGAAAAGACGGTTAAACTGATATTGATGTGGTATGAACAAAGTGACCTTTTGAATTTAAAATTTGAATTTGTTAAGTTGTTGGGATCTTTTAATTAAATTATTAAATCAAAATTGCACGAACAAAGATGTAAACAAGACTGACAAATAACACACAACTACCAAAATTACTATAACATCCTCAAGGCGTTGAACATATTTGACTCCAACTTATTGGAACAGTTGCTGATTTCACACCTGCAAAACAAAGATTAGAACACAAAACAAAGTGACGGCTGAGTCACGACCAGGTCGCTCTCTTTAGGACGTTTCGTGGCTCTGCCTTGAATTTTGTGCAAGCAGTTATTTCTCCGTCACAACGCCCCCAGGATAAAACAGCCGAAAAAAACTCTCTTTCGACCTCTCATGCACACAATGAGAAATCGATCACTTATACTCTCTATATTCTTGCTCAGTATTTTTGGTCTCTTGATTCTTAGAAAAACAATCGTGTAAAACTTATATTTTCTTTCTGTTCTCAAAACTGTTTTTATAACCAGGCAGTCAATGCAAATTAATGGAGAATAAATCGGATTAATTGTTGCAGTTAAAATTCCATTCGAAACAGTAAAAAAACGGGCAAATAAATCATGCCATAATTCGCGCAATTAAAACATAATTAAGTGCAGTAAAAACGGTTTGAAAAAATCTTTTAAAAAGAGCAAAAAATACTTTCCAAATTCAAAAGACCTCCCAAGACCACCAAGACCCAGGGCCCTGCACCCGGAATAATATAATATATATAAATATATATATAATAGGTAGGGTGAGGGATTCGATCCTGAGACCTAATCCTCCGGGTCCAAAATACTTAACCACTGAGCCAAACTCGAATTGTTGATATAAATGTACAAAAACATTATTTTAAAACATATATCCCAACAGCTTCGCCTGTTTCTCAAGTGCCTCCAACATGTTCATCATGTTTCTCACCAGAAACGACATCTCATATTCACCTTGATGTTAATCTCTCCCAGCATTCAAATTCCAATCTGAATGTTCATGCTAATACACACAAAATCTTAGAGGTGTCCGTAAAAGACACTAAGAAAACCAACAAACTGCCTACCTTGGAGACTCCGACGAAAAAGTGAAAAAGAAGAAGTTTATCAAATAGTTTTAGTTAAATGTATTACTTACTAACCATCAAGTTACGACCCATGTAGAATCAAAGATCAGAGCATACACATCCAAAAATAATCATGCATCAGTTTAGTTTCCGCTGGTAAAATTATCGGTCTCGAAATGTCCAAACACTTTTATTTGGCTCATCGGTAGGTATTTGCGTTGTATATAATTGCAATGTATAGTTTCTCTTACTTCAACCCTTATCTGATTCTTAATCTAATTATTATAATATCTACAAATATTTTTGTTGTTTTCAATTATACCGACTAATAAATCCATCTTCATATCATCGTCAGAAGAATCAAAATTAGGATCCATTAAAGAAATTAAATCGAGTAAAATGACAAGAAAGGAAAAATATATTTCATATGTATATTTAGAAAATTGAAAAAACCTAATTTGTATAGGAGAGGTGCAGGGGAAAAAAACCCTGGGTACAAAGGAATTGCCAGACGACAATAACCTAGCCGCTAAGTGGCAGTACTGATATTCATGACGTGCTGTTAAACACTAATTTTTCTTCACGTTTTACCATAGTGGAAAAGCATGCATGTCCATCCACCTGGCTTCTCAATTTTTTTTATTTGTGCATTTGCATGAGAATCACCTAAAGGATTATAAACCCTAGAATAATAGGATACTTAAGGGCCAAGTATTGGAGGCTATAAAAGGAGAAACCTAAGGCTTAAATAAAAACATCTCATATTATACTTTTGTTCTATATTCAACATTTTAGAGCTTACCCCGGTAGGGGGAAACCAGGAACGATGTAATAATATGTAGCTAAAATTCTATTGATTAATGATGAATTCAATGTTCTAAGCGTGAAGTTTTATTAGTTATACAAGTTAGTTGAAGTTTTTATCATTTTATCGTTTATTTTCACTATATCTAGGGTTTATGATTAATTTTAGATTCTTCAAGTGGACAATTGCATTATTCTATTGATCATTTTAATGCTAGTAGAGAGTCGAACGATCTATAATCGCCGATCATCTCCTACACAAATGGAGAAGGTGAGACCTTGTAGAGGGATTTTGTGGAGAAATCGTATGTGAAGACAACACTAGTAAGAAAAGCCTTGCGCTAAGAGTTATGATACCAGGACCAACCTAAATTCACAATCCCTAAAGCATTTATTGGATTACACCTTGAGTACGCTACTACTTGGTGGCTCAGTTGGATAAAATCTGGTGTTCGAGCGCTTCGACATTCAGTGATATCAGGAGTTTTGGGGATATCTAAGCATACCTATTATTCCACGGCTGGTGGTATATTATTCTTACGAAAGATAGATAACAATGATGATTCGGTTAAAGTTTGGTAACCGCAAATGATTCATAATCATCTTTTCATCTCATTGCTTGTTATTCTTTTTAGTTAATTATTCAACCAATCTCCTCTTAGTATTATCTTTGATTATAGTTTTGTTAATACAAAGAACATATCAATTACATATCTCTCTATGAGAGGATCCTTACTATCGCTATATTACTAGTTAATTAGTGAGAAATATTTTGAGCAATTTGTTGCACTTACGACACGCATCATGCCCATACAGATGTGCTCATCACTAGCATATGTTGGCATGCCGTAACTTAGAACCCAGAGGGATGCAATCATCAAGTTATCATCAAGTTAAAACCTAATGATATTCTCCAATAACCTAACCATCAAGTTAGCATATGTTGTCGATTCCATCTTCTTGTCAACATTTTTTTTGGCTCTGGAGAGACATGAATTTGTCATGTGTGTAATTGCAGCATAGTATTTCTTTTACTTTTAGCCTCGTCTGATTCTTCATCCAATTGTTGCAAATATGTGCAAATTCTTTTGTTGGCCTTTATTATACCTCTCCAGATCCATTTTCATATCCTCGTCAGAAGAATCAATTCAGATCCACTAAATAGAAAATAAATTAAAACAAACTAAGAGATAAAAATTATACTTAAGAAAGATTTAGAAAATTTGGAAAGTTGATTTGTGTAACAGAGGTGTCATTTATGAATAGAAAATGGTATCGAATTTATAGAAGGAAAAAGAAAAAAATCGTTGGTGGCAAAGGAATTGTCGAGCGCCAATGGCTTAGCCGCTGAGTTGCAACACTGGCTTCTCAAAAAAGTTTTATTTAAGCATTTAAATAAGATGGAGATCCTATCTAGGAAAGATTATGTTAGAGCATTGCTCGGTCGAACTCACAAGTGTTACTATCTCAAGCTTGTTGTCAAATTTAGTTGTCAAAACTATATCTTGATTTCTAGTCTACAATTAGTTAAGTCTCGGATTAGGATAGAAGTGTGTAGTTGAGAATCGGACATCACCGCGTTCTATCGTTTGAAGTCGAAGATCAACCGAAGATTTTTGAGAACTTATTCAACAAAATGTAAGTGAAGACTGAACCACCTATTTCTCAAGTTATATTCATCCTCTATCTATTAGACGTTTTCGCATAACTAAATAGACTATTGTAATCATATCAAGAATTTTGAGTCAAGTTTAACTTGGTAATTAGTTCCCGAAATATATATGACAAAGCTTAATGAACATTTGTTTCATACTTGATGAATTTCGGTTAAGAAAAATTTATTGTTCATAATCTAAATTATTATTCAAGATTACCATTAGAAAATAACCTGGAACAATGATATGTTTCATTGATGTTATTTGGGAATGTTTTGAATTGATTTAGAGAGAGAAATATAGAACTATTGATAATCTGGATAAAGGACAGTATGCATACCAGTTTCACAAACTGGGAAAACTGTTATAAGTCCGGAGCCGTAGTACATGTACCCTATACACGTACCATAGTATCTATATGTCGACAGTGACTTAGTGGTACACATACCCGGTATCCATACCACAAAAAGACTGCGAACTCGTGAACCTGGAATGATACGCATACCTAGTATGCATACCGAAAAAGAATTGTTGGTTTTGAAACCGGTGTGGTATCCATACCGGATATGCAAACCGTAAAAGTTTTGTATGTTCCGGAACTTATATTTGTATTAAAGGTACACATACCCGGTACATGTACCATGACAAATATAGTCACGAACAAGGTTCAGTACACGTACTTACCCTGTCGAATATTTTCAGATGAACATAAAATTATTTCTATGATATAATTAGCATTTGAATAAATAGACATGATTGATCACATTATAACCTATGGTTGTGACTCAAACTTAAAGTCTTAAGTGTTTATTAAAATAATTAAGCTTATAGTTCAATTGGATAGTTTCGGCTAACCGTTTATGAACAATGTCCTTATACACGGTTCAGTTAGGGTTCATCCTAACCAAGTGTATATCTTGATATGTCAATCACATTTCAAATATTCATCTAATTATTTGCTTGGTTCCAAATCTATCTTATCTTAAACCCAAAGCAACCTATGCTTTGAAAGTCTATATAAGGGGAACCTCAAGAAACTGGGATTTTTGAATCCCGACACTATCTTTGTGTGTCCTAGTTGTAAACTAGAGTCATACTCTTCCTAAAACCCTTTTAGGATTTAATGACTAAAAAGACTTCATAGGGATTCGTGAAGCCAGGTCCAACTATCTTTTATCTTGAGAGTTCGTGTATCCTGATCTTGTTTGATTGTTGAGCTACTCACTCAAACAAGAAAGATAGAAATCACAAAGTTATCTTCGTCCCAGACTTTGTGATTCCACTGATTTAATATTTGGGAGGTGAATAATAATCTAGGCTTCTTTTTGGGAAGCATAAGTCTGGATTTTGAGGTTAGCTAGACTTTGTCTATTGCCATCGATTTCCAGTCTCACCTTGATCTACGATCAAAAAGGAAATCACCATATAGGCTTATCTGTGGGAGGAAAATTGGTTTAAAGTCTTCAATTGAGTTGAAGCAACTCTGAGGCTGTAAAGGACGTCAGTTAAGGGAATCAATTGCTTGAAGTCCATCTTAGGATTTTCTGCATTTGTGTTTTCCTCGTTAACAAAATTTCTGGTGTTTGTGTTATTTATTTTCTGCTTTATATTTTTTATCTTTATAATTGAAATATCACAGGTTGTACGTAAACAAATCAAAGTAGATACATCCATCCTTGTTTGTTAGGTACGACTTGATTGATTCTTGGATATTGATATTTCGAATCGTCTAAGTACTCTCACACGTAAATCAGGTTCACGGATTTTGCTCTGTCAACTTTCTGATTGTGAAAGAAAGAGATATAACTTTAAATATTATTCCTTGATTGAGATTCATTAAGTTGAACTTTCGAAATAGTATTTAAGTTTGTCCATACATGTTGCCTAAGAAAAAGTTGGTGGTGTATTTTGGTACCTCCACGTTTTCAGATTAAATAGAGCTCTAGAAAATGATCTCTAGCTAGTATGACTAGTACCTATCTTCTCAAACTTACCATCTAGCTCCTGTAACTAGTGATGATAGCCCATTGGTTATTACTAGTGTGAGAAATAATAATTTTGTTAAGAAACCTAACAAATTCAATAAGTATTGGCTTAAGGGACCTAAGATGTAAAGAGGTTGTCATGGACAACTGGCATCACAATAATAATCAAGGGTCACATGCTTTCAATCACAAGTGTAACCTGAAACAAGTTAGATAAGCCTCAAGACTTTGAAACATCAATTATTTTGGGCACATCAGACTAATATTAGTATTCCGAACAATCAAATTGAAAACCTGCACTCTCAGGGTATAGTGGACACTATGGATAATAGGATAGATCATGTTCTAGCACAACTTAATCACTGAAAAAATATAGAGGAGGATTTCTATAAGAAAAGAATTAAATATGATATTATGAAGCTTGATGAAAGGAATACTGGGTACTTCCATACTAGGGATAACTATAGGAAGAGAATGACCCAAATTAAAGTTATTCAGGATTCAAATGGTAATTCGATAACTGATAGAGCAAATATTGTTGAAAATCTGTTAAATTTTTTTGCTGGCATAAGGCCTATTCCTATGCACATGTCACACACCTTGGTTTGCCATTTTGGCACCCACTATGGGTATGGAAAAGTGACAAACACGAGTGCCTAAGGTTTATTCCTATGTACCCGTTTGACATACCAGGTGGCATGGCAGATGAGTTGCGCCAATATGGTAAAACCACTGAGTTATAGAGTTTCTGGTGAGCGAATTAGATAATAACGCCAGCGATAAAGTCTCCATCAGTAGCGCTATCTTGAATATCGCTCGTTGTCAAGTTTAGCGCCAACAACTAGTCCTTTGTCACTTACAAATATGTAATTTTCAAACTAAAAAATTACACCAAAATTTTTACACAAAAAATTTCTCTATTTCTCTCTTTCTCATCAATCTAAATTTTTTTCAAATGTCACCAAATACCACAATTTCAAACCCAACTTGATTTGGCAACACAACTTGATTTTTTTGGAATAGTGCTTGAAGGTGCGGTTAAGAAGATATGTGATATGTTAGAGCATTTCTCGGTCGAACTCGCATGCGTTTCTCAAGCATGTTTGTCAAGTTTAGTTGTCAAAACTATATGTCTTGATTTCTAGACTACTTATAGCTAAGTCTCGGTTTAGGACAGTTTAGTGTAGTTGAGCTCCAGAATCCATAGCGATCATCTTATGAGGACGAAGAACTACTCAAGGAACCAGTGGAACTTCATCCGACTAAAAGGTATGTGGAGACTTGAACTTATCTATCACTCAAAAGTCTATCTACTCTATCTCTTACTCTTGAGACAAAGTCGTATAAGTATGATAGTTTTCATACATACACATTTGCTATTTTGAGCCGAGTTTACTCGCCTATATTTTTCTCGAAATATGTGTTGGTAAGCTTTCACTTTAACCACTTTTCATCTTTACCCGTGACGAAAGTCATGATGACGTTTCAATCTTGAAAATAACTTTGATAACGATAGTTGTGAATAACGATTGTTATAACATTATAGAAGAATGTTTCAATGATTGAAATGTAGAGTTGAGACTACGTAACCAACTATGGATATAAGCACATATAGTGTGTTCGCACATTAGTGTATAAATCCATGTGCCGTAAACCAAGTGTGTGCATATGTGTGCATACGGTATTGGTGAAGAAGACAGGTTGAGTACGCGTACCAGCGGAAGTTTTCGAACCAAAAATTTCTGCTGAGATTGTAAGTTTGCAAATTTTTAAACCAGTCACCTTAGGTACGCATATCCATACGCGTACCCACGAAAGTTTTCGAACTGAAAATTTCTCCTAAGTTTGTAAACTCAAATCCAATAGCTATGGTACACTACCCGTACGCGTACCCAAGATGGTTATTTCTCAAATCGGAAGTTCATGAACTTAAAACAATAAATTATAAGGAATCCAATCTTTGCAAACCGTGGCTATATTGTTCATAAATTTATTCAAGTGAATCAAACCGATTTTGTTTCAATTGTGCCTATTCATAAAGACCTAAGCAATTGAACAACTCTTAAACTAGTTCTTATGAGTCATTTGAACTAGTTATGAGAAAGATGAATACAGTTAATATGAAAGTGCTCATATGGCTAACCATTGGTTAACTATTTGTGAACCAACTAAGTGTACACGTTTAGGTACGGTTACTCAAACCTAAATGAAATACATTTCATTTATGTACGACAATCTAAGTTTCGATCTAACGGTTGAAAGATATTAGCTTGGTTAAATCAGGTTTTTCATCTAACAGTGAATATTGAATATTTTGTTACCAAGGTAACTTGGATTGCAAACCCTGATTTGAAAACTATATAAAGGAGACATCTAGCAACTAGAAAAACTAATCCCCACACCTCCTGTGTGATACTAGTTGGTTTTTCTAGAGTCGATTCTCCTTTAACCTTAGGTTTCTTCTCGAGGCCCTGTAGGTTAACGACTGAAAGACTTTATTGAGATTGTGAAGCCAGACGAAACTACTTCTCTTGTAGTTGATCGTTCTGATCTTGCCATTTTCTATTGTACGAGTTCAATTGAATAATTGACTTGAGATTATATCTCCGATAGGGCAAGATAAAAAGAAATCACAAACATCTTCGTCTCATCGTTTGTGATTCTACAATATCTAGTTTTGCTATCATACGATTTAGATTATTCTGAGGTGATTGATAATTCTAAGGTTTTCTTCGGGAATATAAATCTGGGTTATCAATTAGTTCATGTTCACCTTGATTTTATCATAAGACGGAACAAAACTTACAGGTTTATCTGTGGGAGACATATTTATCTATTATCGTAGGCTTTTTTGTGTGATACATATTTGTTTATTAAAGACTTCGACTTTGGGTCGTAGCAACTCTTGGTTGTGGGTGATGAGTGCTAAAAAGTGCATATTTCTATATATTTTTCTTGGCATTTAACTCATCTTTTGTGCATTAATTCTACATTTTATCCCATATTCTGTATTTTCTTTGTTTTCAAGAATAAATATTTTTATTAACTAATTTTGCATTTTTAGGTAATAAATAAAGTTTGGATGAATAGCGGAGCAGAAAAGAGCAGAAAAGTGGTGGAAGCCGATAGGAATCACGCAAGGAAGCCGCGAAGAATGTTGTGCACAAGACCAAAGGCTAGAAAGTGGGCTTAATAAGGAAGAGATTTGTTCTTAAAGAAGAAGTGGGCTCAACATATCCCAAGCCCAAACTTATTTCCCAAAACTAAACCCATTTTCCAAGCCCAGAACTCCAAAACCCAAACCCATTCTTTTGTAGCCGTCAGATTGGATCCATCTCATCATCCAATGGTCGCTTCATCATCGTGCATCGAAGTCTGAAGCTCTTGCTAAACACTACAGCACCTAACTCCATCTGGAGCCGTCAGCTCAGTTGTATCTCGCAATCCAACGGTCTATCCAAGCTTCATCCCATCGCGCCGTTCATTTAAATCCAAATCTGGTCATCCGATGATTTCCCTCTCGCTGTGCATCAAACTCGCTACACTTGCCTCACACCCTAGCACGAAGCACCTATACCCAACCAAACACTTCCTACATCCCAAAACACTCGAGTCTTCTCCTCCCTCTCAACCTCTCTGTCTGCAACTCCCTCTCCGCCTGCTCTCACTGACACCACCACCATACCCTGCCGCACCACCACCCTGCCATCGCCACTTCCTCCACTGTCACCAAACACCACCTACACGCCGTAGCTACCTCCCCTACCTCTATAGCCATCTAACTCATTGATTTTTCACCACTGAAACCCTAGGTGATAAATCAATAAATTAGGTGAGGCTATAAGACGCAACTGAAGACATGGAGAGGAGCAGAGAAGGGAGAAGAAGCATGGGTTGAAGACGGACTCGTCTTATCACAGTTGGTGAGTAAAAAAATCAAAACCCTAATTTTACTGTTAATTTGGGGATTTTTGGGATTGAGCTTGCATGTACAAATTGAAGGCATGGGTTGCATCAGGAGAAGAATAAGAGGCATGGGTCAACGTATGAGGGCTGTTATCAGTAGGTTAGGTGAGTCAATTTCACTTTTTGGTGAAACCCTAATTCTCTGATATTTTGGGGATTTTTAGGTTTTTGCTTGCTTGTATAAATAGAAGGTGTTGGGTGTGAAATTGGCTCATGCTGGAATAGCCAGTGTCCAGAACTGTTATGTTCTGTTAATGTTTTTTTTGAGTCTCTTCAATTTGTGCTGTTTCATGCACTGTTCCTGTTTAATCATGTATGTGTTCTGTTCAATTTGTTGTTCATGTTAAGCTGTTGTTAATGTGATGTTTGTGATGTTTGTTCCTTCATTGTTCATCTTTTGTTCATTATTTATGTTTTCCTGTTCTCTAATGTTCTTGTTATGTATGTTCTAAACCTCAAATGCTAGGACTAGATGAAACCATGAATCAATAAGATAGTCTTCATCATGTGCAGCTCATGTTCAGTGTTGCTAAGCCCTTAGACTAGTTGTGCTTTAATCAGACAATTAGCACTTTGGTAATTTTCTTAGCTGTGAGTAGAATATCCCTTAGGTTAATGGTGGATTCAACATCCTAGTGTTCTTTCATCACTCTTGTTTACTGTTTTGTGTGAATGTTAGGCTAAAGCCTGTGAAGCATTGGATTGATTGAGCAGTGGGGAGAAACTAGTGCTCACTAGTGACTGTGAGCAAGCTGGTTCTCTTCCCACTCTAGTAGTATGCGTAGGCTCACCTTCACCATTTCACCTTCACCATCTCCCCTGCCCTTGGCTTAGGCCTTGGTTTACTTCCATTGTTCTTGTAGTTTCATTGTACTGTCACATTTACTTCACTATTACCTTGTGTTTATTGTTTTATCATCCATTGCCTCATTATTTCACTACTATCTTCATCACTTTCACAATCTTTTGTCACTGCTTTGTTTAGTGCATTGTTGTTTAGTTCTTTGCTGTTTAGTCATTGTCTTGTTTAATTTTCTTCATTGTCTTTACCTTAGGCTAACTGCCTTTGTATTATTGCCTCACTGCCTTCTTCCTCTATCTTTGCTGTTTTGGCCTAGAGCCATTGTTGCTCACTGTTACCTGTCTGTAGAGGTCACTTCTTTTCTTCTTGACCAAAAACTCTCTAAGCCCACTGTCCATTGTTTGTACAAACTGAAGCCCAGTTCACTAAGGCAAAGACCCAGTTCAATCCAAAGATCAAGCCCAGTTCAATTCACATCAGAAACCAACTGAACCCAAGTTCAGCCCATCAAAACCACTGAAAGCCCAACTCATTCCAAGGGTATTCATAACCCATTAGCACTCAAAAGCCCATTGATTATTCATAGCCCAATAGCAATTTAGAGCCCAAAGTAGCTAAATACTCCAAAAACACCCAGTCTCTGTGGATCGACCCGTACTTGCACGAGCTACAACCGACGACCGTGCACTTGCGGTATTACTGTAGGCCCGCGTTTTTATTACGCTTAATTTTCACGCTTTCCCGGGCCCACCAGTGGGTGAGATAAGCTAAGGGAATTAAGTACGTAGTATCCTGCTGGGATCAAAGACGTAAGGAGCGCAACTGTACCTTGAATCAGTGTGAGATTGATTAGGGTTCAACTACAGTCCAGACCGAAGTTAGTTTCTAGTAGGCTAGTGTCTGTAGCGGCTTAATACAGTGTGGTGTTCAATCTGGACTAGGTCCTGGGGTTTTTCTGCATTTGCGGTTTCCTCGTTAACAAAATTTCTGGCGTCTGTGTTATTTCTATTCCGCATTATATTTTGTCATATAATTGAAATATCACAGGTTGTGCGTTAAGATCAATCAATTAGAATATCCAACCTTTGGTTGTTGATTTAAATTAATTGACACTTGGATATTGGTCTTTGGTACCATCCAAGTTATCTCTCTAGTATTTGATAAAGACTCGCAGATTTCCATTTGCTTGAGTATAGATCAAAAGAGATTAAGATATTAACTCTTTGATATACTTTTATCTAGACTGAGTCTGACTGTCTAGTTGATTCTCTAGAAAGTATATTGGAGTTAGTCCATACAGATTGCTAATCGAAATATTGAGTGAGGTTGTTAGACCTCCGCTTTTTCATGATAGTTATAAAGAACTAGGAAAAAACCAAATAGGTCTTCAAGTTTTGGATATTAAATAAGTCAAAACTGCAATTAAGAAAAGGCAAAGAAAAGTTCAAGGCAAGGAAAATCAAGGAAAAACAAATTTGAAGACAAAGAAGAAGATAAACAAAGAAAACTCCGTTCATGATCGCATTGATTGGAAGTTTTGTGAAATGAAGAAGATAAACAAGATGAAGAACATTGTCCCAAATTTTATTTTTAAATTCTATATTTTAATTTATTATTGTCTAGTTTTATGTCTTGTAAAATTACTGTTAATGATTAATTTGAAGTTTGATGAATTTGAAAATTTGACTCGTATTGTTAAAATTAAGCTTAATTCTATTCTTTATTAAGTATTAAATTTTAATTAAAGAATTTAATTTAAACTAAAGTAAAAGTATTAAAACTTAAATACGACTTAAGTTGACAATCAATAAATTAAAACATAAATATTGGATTATATTTGGGAAACCCTCTTAAAATCTCGAAACAACTTCCAAATTGGAAGTCTTTTCTATTGATGTGACAATATTCCGCACTACACCTCGAAACAATTTCCAAATTGGAAGTCTTTTCTGTTGATGCGACGATATTCCGCATTACACCTTTGTTCAAGTTCAATCATGGTTTTACCATCCCTCATGTTTGGACCCGCTTGCTGAAGTAAAACAACATACTTAATAATTTCCTTATTCATTATAGTGAAGCGCTGACACAACCCTGAAGCATCAGGATTGTTGGGGTTCATTGTTTGTTCTTAAAATTTTCCAAATATCCCTTTTCCAAAATGTTTGGGGATGGAATGCATTTGCGAAGATAGTCTCAGTAAAAAAAAACATAATTCCTGCAAATACATTCATCTTCCTCAGTAGTAAATTTTTGTAATTGCCTCCTAATTCGACTTTGCACATTAGCACGATTAGCAACTCTTTGATTTTCAGCGGCATATTGGTTTGCTCTGTGTTAGAGCACTTCTCGGTCGAACTCACAAGCATTTCTATCTCAAGCTTGTTTTTCAAGTTTAGTTGATCAAAATTGATTTCTGGTCTACTTATAGCTATGTCTCGGATTAGGATAGAATGATTAGTTAAGCTTTAGACTTCACGACGTTCACCAATTGAAGACAAAGATCTACTGAGGAGCTTGGAGGAACTTCATCAACAAAAGGTATGTGGAGACTAAAAGTTATCTATCACTCAGAAATCTATTCTATTTTATCTTCTAATGAGACTAAGTCGTATAACTATATAGACTTTTACATTATACACATTTGATATTTCGAGCCGAGTTTATCTCGCTTATCTTTTTCTCGAAATATGTGTTGGAAACTTTTTGGTTTAGCTATGTTCATCATAATCTTGACGAATTTATTTGGAAGCAATTTATTTGTTGGAAACTAAATATAAGCCAAAAGATGATCATGTGAAAATTAGCTTGAACATCTTATATGATTTGTGTGAAACAATCATTTGATGTTAGCTTGGGAAGTTTCGTGTTGATCATTCGATCACTTGAAAATTACTTTAAACTAATGGTTTGTGTGAGACAACCATTGTCGTCTTCCAAGTACGTTTCAACTATTGAAATGAGAGTTTGGAACATTTACCTATGTCTGGATATAACATGGTATGCATACCTAGTATGCGAACTGTTTTGTAATGATTCAGGTCCGAGAACCTTGTTTGTGTACCTAGTATGCGAACGGTTTTACCTAAGAAGGTCCGGGAACCTTTTTTGCATACCTAGTATACGAACGGTTCTACCTGAGTTGGGTTCGGGACGGCTGTTTGCGAACGGCTTGACAGGCCAAGGTCCGGAGATGCTATTCCCGTACCTGGTTGGCGAACACAGTGGTAAAGTTCTACAATCGGTCATGTATGATTTTCATACTCATGAACTAAAACATTTATGATCTAAGGAATGCAATCTTTGCAAACCGTGACTTAATGTTCATGAATTGATTCTTGTATAAGTACTTTGTACAATTACGAATCAAACCGATTTCGATTCGATTTTTTCATATATATTTTTATGAGATAGTGAACAATTGAACAAATCTATTTGAAACACAATTATATTCATTTGATTATCTTTCATGATTAATTGATCTTCATATTTGATCTAGAAGTGTTAGATGAATACGGCTAAGACAACAGTGTTCATATGGCTAACTTCAGTTACCTATTATTGAGCCAACTCAATATACACGTTTAGGCATGGTAACCCATATCTAAATGAAGGTATATTTCATTTGTGAGTAACAAGCTAAGACCATCTAAAGGTGGAGATTGATTGCTTTATTTTAAAGCAGACTAGCTTGAATCTCAAATCAAGTTTTCATCTAACAGTGAATATTGAATGCTTTGTTACTAAGCTATCTTAGCTTTGATTGAAAGCAACCCTGATTTGAAAGACTATATAAGGGAGAACTCTAGCAGTGAGAAAACCTAATCCACACACTTCTGTGTGTTCCTAGTTGCGTACTAGAGTCTATTCTCCTTTAACCTAGGTTTTTCCTAAAACCATTATAGGTTAACGACTTGAAGGCTTCATTGGGATTCATGAAGCCATATCCAACTATTTTCTTTGTAGTTGCGTATTTTGATTTTACTTGTTCTATCGTATTGAGTTTTATCTTCTCTAAGATTTACTCGAGATTTATCTCCAATATGTAAGGTATAAAAAGTAATCACAGAAGTTCTTCGTCTCAGACTCTTGTGATTCCGCAATAACTTTTCCTGTTAATCAGTTGGGTTATTGTGAGGTGATGGATATTTCTAGGTTGTTCTTTGGGAGTATAAGACCGGATTATCAATTGGTTCTTGTTCACCTTGATTTATCAAAATACGGAACAAAAACCGAATAAAGAATATACATGTCCGCGGGAGACAGATTTGTTTATAAGTCTTCAACTTTGGGTCGTAGCAACTCTTAGTTGTGGGTGAGATCAGCTAAGGGAATCAAGTGCGCAGAATCCAGCGTGGTTCTAGAGGCGTAAGCAACGCGATTGTACCTTAGTCGGTGTGAGACTTGGTAAGGGCTCAACTATATTCCAATCCGAAGTTAACTTGTAGTCGGCTAGTGTCTGTAGCGGCTTAATACAGTGTGGTGTTCAATCTGGACTAGGTCCCGGGGTTTTTACGCATTTGCGGTTTCCTCATTAACAAAACTTCTGGTGTCTGTGTTATTTCTTTTACGCATTATATTTTTATATAATTGAAATATCATAGGTTGTGCGTAGTTCAATCAGTTGATAAATCCGACCTTGTTTGTTGGATAAAACTTGATTGACATTTCGGCGTTGGTCTTTGATACCATCCAAGTTACTTCTCATATCAATCACGCTCTCAAATTTCTATTTGTTCGATTTGCTGATTATATTGAGAAAGTGATATAAACTATTTGATATATCTCTTGATTGAGCTCGCTTTTAAGTTGGTGCTCTCGGAATTTTATTAGAGTTTAGTCTATACAGATTGTTGAACGAATTATTGGGTGTGGTTTTTATATCCCCGTTTTTTCAATTTGTATCAGAACATGCAAACACACTAAGACCTCATAAGTTTATATTTGTAGCAATTTGATTTATGTGGATAGAAGTTTATCTCTTTCTAACGCACCTAGAAATATCTTCCAAAGTTTTTGATTATGCCAAGTGTCTTGGGTTTACCTCAAACGATAACTCCTTAGTAGATTCTTCCGAATCCCGAGGTCGGAAACTTTTTCTATCAGATTCTGATAACATTCCCTCTAAAATGACAGTTAACACTATGTCAGAATCTGCGATGGAGCTCACCAGAACGGCAGAACCTTACAAAAATCAGCTGAGATTATTGATGCTCAAGCTTATAAAATTAGATAGCTTGAAGAAATGTATGCTCAACTCACTGATGAACTTGAGAAGTATCTTGATAGGGAACGTGAACTTTATGGTTTTATTGAATCTTTTTTCTAACAATATCGAAATACTCGTTTAAGAAACTACTCTTCAGCATGAAAAGATTAGTGTTAAAGCACTGCTCGGTCGAACTCGCAAGCGTTGCTATCTCAATCTTGTTTGTCAAGTTTAGTTACCAAAACTATAAGTCTTGATTTCTAGTCTACTTATAGCTAAGTCTCGGATTAGGATATTAAGTGTAGTTGAGCTTTAGACTTCATGGCGTTCATCGAATGAAGACGAAGAACTACTCAAGGGAATTTTTGTAACTTCATCAACAAAAGGTATGTGGAGACTTGAACTCATCTATCACTCAGAATTTTATCTACTATATCTCCTATTTGAGACAAAATTCGTATTGCTATATAGACTTCAATTATATTTATTTGATATTTTGAGCCGAGTTTATTTCTCTTATCTATTTCTCGAAATATATGTTGGTAAGCTTTCGCTTTAACCAAGTTCATCTTTTATTCTTGACGAAAGTCAAAAGATGATCATGTGAAAATCGCCTTGTGATATCTTACATGATTTGTGTGGGACAGTCATTTGATGTAGACTCGGAATGTTTCGTATTGATCATTCGATCACTTGAAAATTTCTTTGAAGTTAATAGTTTGTGTGAGAGAGCTATTGTCGTCTTCCAAGAATGTTTCAATGATTGAAATGAGAGTTTAGAACATGTAACCATGATTGGATATAAACATAGTGTATATTCACATCTATGTAAAGTCCAAAATCGGGAACCATGGTATGCATAACCGTACGTGTACTGGTTGGTTGTTGGAAGTCCGAGAACTAAGTATGCATACTCGTACGCATACTGGCGGAAGTTCAAGTTTTGTGAATTTATGCTGGAGTTTGGAAGTGTAATATGGTATGCGTACCCGTACGCGTACTGGCGTCACCAAACTCAGTCCGGCTACTTAGGTATGCGTACCCATTTGCATACTTAAGTAGGTCATGTTATAAAATTGGTTTGTTCATGAACTAATACATTTATGTAATAAGGAATTCAATCTTTTGCAAACCGTGGCTATAATGTTCATGAAATGATTCGAGTGAATCAAAATCGATTTTGCTTCAACTGTGTCTTGTATACTTCTATGAGAATATAAACAATTGAACAACTCTCTAACTAGTTTCATTTGAGTCATTTGAACTAGTTGGGATAAATATGAATAAGGTTGATACGAAAGTGCTCATATGGATAACCATTGGTTAATTATTGTTGAACCAAATAAGTGTACACGTTTAGGTAAGATCACCTCTATCTAAATGATGGTACATTTCATTTGTGTATAATAAGCTAAGTTCGATCTAACGGTTGAAATATATTAGCTTGAATCTAATCAGGTTTTCATCTGACGGTGAATATTGGATGCTTTATTACCAAGGTAATTTTGATTGCAAACCCTGATTTAGAGACTATATAAAGGACAACTCTAGCAACTGGGAAACCTAATCCCCACACCTCATGTGTGATATTAGTTGCGACTAGAGTCGATTCTCCTTTATCCTTAGGTTTTTCCAAAACCCAGTAGGTTAACGACTTAAAGACTTCATTGGGATTGTGAAGCCAGACCCATCTATTTTCTATGTAGTTGCGTGTTCTGATCTTGTTGTTTTCTATTGTGATTGAGTACTATCTTCTTTAAGATTTGCTCGATATTTATTCTCCGATAGGCAAGATTGAAAAGTAGTCACAAACATCTTCGTCTCATCGTTTGTGATTCCACAATATCTTGTTTCGTTAATCGATTAAGATTATTGTGAGGTGATTGATAATACTTGGCTATTCTTCGGGAATATAATTCCGGTTTATCAATTGGTTCCTGTTCACCTTGATTTATCAAAAGACGGAACAAAACTCGTAGGTATGTCTGCGGAAGACAGATTTATCTATTCAATAGACTTTTCTGTGTGATACAGATTTGCTTATCAAGTCTTCAACTTTGGGTCGTAGAAACTCTTAGTTGTGGGTGAGATCAGCTAAGGGAATCAAGTGCGCAGAATCCGATGTTGTTCAAGAGGCGTAAGGAACGCAACTGTACCTTGATCAGTGTGAGATTGGTTAGGTCTCAACTGCATTCCAATCCGAAGTTAACTGGTAGTAGGCTAGTGTCTGTAGCGGCTTAATACAGTGTGGTGTTCAAATCTGGAGTAGGTCCCGGGGTTTTTCTGCATTTGCGGTTTCCTCGTTAAAAAAATTTCTGGTGTATGTGTTATTTCTTTTCTGCGATATATTTGTTTATATAATTGAAATATCACAGGTTGTGTGTAAGTTCAATCAATTGTGAATCCAACCTTTGGTTGTTGATTAAATTGATTGACACTTGGATATTGGTTTTTGATACCGTCCAAGTTATTTCTTGTATTCAATCAGGATCGCAAATTCCTATTTGTTTGATCGCGGATTGAATCGAAAAATTGACATATAACTCTTTGATATACTTTTCTTAAGATTGAGTCTGACTGTCTAGTTGACTTTCTTGAAAGTATATTGGAGTTAGTCCATACAGATTGTTAAGAGAAATATTGGGTGTGGTTGTTAAACCCACGCTTTTTCAATTGGTATCAGAGCAAGCAAACACGTTTAAGACCTTATAAGTTTTTGTTTGTAGCGACCTGACTCTATGGACAGAAGTGCTCTCTATAAACGTACCGCCAGTCTTCGATGGATCGAATTACTTATGATGGAAAATTGCTATGCGTGCCTTTCTTCAAGCGCGTGATTTTCAACCATGGGTTTACCTTGTTAATGGCTATGATCCTCCAGTTGTTACAATAGGCAATGTAACTGTTCCAAAGGATATCGGTGAATATGATGTTGTCGAGATTCTTGCTGCAAAGCAGAATTCTGACGGATTGAATGCAATCATCCATGCCATTACCACACATCTTCAGCACCATGTGACTACGTGTACTCGGTCTAAAGATGCTTGGGATATTTTAGAAACCGTGTTTGAAGGGAATACCTGTGAAAAAGAAGCAAGGTTTCAAAACCTAAATTCTGACTGGGAAAATCTTCGTATGGCAGATGAAGATTCATTTGACGAGTTTAATCACAAAGTATCTGAAATTGTTAATGCATCTTTTGCGTTGGGTAAGACTATTCATTATGATGAAAATTCTCAGATCATTGCCATCTAGATACGATTCTAAGAAACATGCCATCGTTGAAGGAAATAACCTTGATGTGCTTTCCAGAAATACTCTCGTTGAGAAGTTAAAGATCTTTGATCATGAGCATGTATCCAAATCTGGAAATGATATTGCTTTCAAAGAACAAAAGAACACTAAACTACTTGATAAAATTAAAAGTGTTGGCATCTCTGAAGATGATCCTTTTGAGACTGATTCATTAGATGAAGATCTTGACAAGTCAGCCTCTTTGATCACAAGACATTTTAAGATCTTCTTTTGAAGAGAAGCAAACGGTTCACTAGATATAAACCTAAGTCATCAGTTAAACCTCATAATCGTGTTCCTCCCAAAAACAGGAATACTGACGATACTGATGACGAGGATATGCCACAGTGCTTCAAGTGTAAAGGCTTTGGTCATTTTGCAAATGAGTGTCCAAATCGTAGAAAATACACTGGAAATAAAGGTCTTGCTACAACTCTTGATGAAATGTCTGATCATTATTATTCAAATGAAGATGAAAAATCAAGTGTTGCGCTCCTTGCTGAAAATATTAATTTTGATAATTGTAGCAATACTCACATCAATCATGATATTTTTCCTGGAGAAAGTTCTTCAACATTTTTGGAGGGTAAAATGGATTTTCTCTATCTACTGGAGATTCTATTTCTAATGTTTCAGGTACCACAATTTGTCTAGCAGCCTGCTCCGCTATAGTGTATGAACCATCCTCCACTTTGACATGTTCTTATTGTACTCTTAAGGGTCACGAAATCTCTAATTGTTTCAAGTACAAGCATAAAGTAAGATATGTCAACAAACTTCAACGGAGAGCAAATCGATTAGCAAACAAGCTTAAACTTGTTCAGAAATCGTCTGAGGTATGTAAACTAAATCCCTCTCCGAAAAGGTTAATTTCTAAAGAACCAATTAGACCTCTCCGGAAAAGAACAAGGTCTAAGCATTTTGTGGAAGAAGTAGTTAGGAACTCTTTCCAAAAGGTTCACGGTGGACAAATAATTGTTCACCCCAACACAGCATAATTGTGTTGGCCGTGCATCTTGTCTCAAGTGCCTGATTTCAAAGAGACAAGAGTGAAGCACATTCAGGTCTTAAAAAGAAAAGAAAATCCTTTTTCTTTGGTTGTTTTCTTTTGTTTGTTTGGGTTCAATTAAAAAAAATAATTTGGTTGATCCTTTCATATCACAAATTGGTATTGAAATGATCTTTCCTTATTCGTTAAAAGAAGGTTAAAATCGACAATTCTGCCCTCTTCAGGGCTGAGAATTGAGCGTACGCGAATCCTTAGTTTGTATAAAGGTTCCGTAACCCTACATTCTTTTTTCCTTCTCTAAAAAACTCTGTTCATCACAAGTTTGCTTGTAGAGCTTGTTCAGTGATTTTTTCTCACAACCCCATTTTTTATGGAGACTCCAAGCATCATGATTTCTGATGGAAATGATGTTAATATGATTGTTAAGCCGTCAATCATGAGATAAATTGGTATCTCCCTTACCCTCAAATTTGAAAAGAAAAAGGAGGAATGTGAGAAAACCAAGGGTTGTTCCTTCAAATCTTCAGAAGTTTTCTGTTTGTTCTTGAAGAGTTGAAGGAAATAAGAAAGGAGATGCAGAAAATAAAGGCTTTTGTGTTTAGGAATCTTGAAATTCAGAAGGCCCTGGTTCGGCATCAGTCAAGAAGGTTCGTTGAAATTGACTCCTATCTTCATGAACCTTATGTTCCAATGGCTGTTGACGGCAAGGAGTTCGGGGACGATAAAGAATTTTTCAAAGGTCTTAATGTCTAGGAAACTTCTTATGAGAATATATTCTTGTGTTTTAAGAAGGATAACTAGGGTTTGGAATAGCCAGTATTGTGAGTACATATAGCTATTTCCAACGATTTTCATCTTGCAATGTTTTTAGATTTATTTATTTAAATTCTAAAGTTTATTTGGAAGATGATTTTGTAGTATTAATATTTATGGTTTTACATATTGCAACTTGTTATGGGATATGTATGTTTGCGTCCGTGAACTATGATTGTCCCATACATGGTCAAAAGTTAAGTCTTTCGTATGTCATTATGAAAATATTGATAAAAGATTGAATGAACTTTTGACAAACAAAAGTTAAGCCTATTATGTCATTATGCAAATTTTGGTGGAAAATAGGATGAACTTTCGTTTACAAAGATTAAGCCTATTATATGTCTCTATGCATATATTGATGAAAAATAGAATGAATCTTTGAATATTCCGCAGTATTGGTTTTCATGATCCACATATTTGTGTAAATACTGTGCGGCTCCGTAAGTTTTCTTATGTTGAGAATTTCCAATTAAATTAATCACGGGTTCTCTTGTGGTTAATTTAATTGACTTGTTAATGTCCAAAGAAATCCTTCTTTTCTTGTGTCGCTCTTGTTGAAAAAGCGGGGGTCTAACAACCTCACCCAATATTTCGATTAGCAATCTGTATGGACTAACTCCAATATACTTTCGAGAGAGTCAACTAGACAGTTAGACTCAATCATAAGAAAGATATATCAAAGAGTTAATATCTCAATTTCTCGATTCAATCCTTACTCAAGCAAACAGAAATCTGCGAGTCTAATTGAATACAAGAGAAATAACTTGGATGGTACCAAAGACCAATATCCAAGAATCAATCAATTTCAATCAACAACCAAAGGTTGGATTTACCAATTGATCGATTCAACGCAGAACCTGTGATATTTCTATTATATAACAAAGTATAATACGGAAAAGAAATAACACAGACACCAGAAGTTTTGTTAACGAGGAAACTGCAAATGCAGAAAAATCCCGGGACCTAGTCCAGATTGAACACACACTGTATTAAGACGCTACAGACACTAGCCCACTACAAACTAACTTCGGTCTGGGCTTTAGTTGAACCCCAATCAATATCACAGTGATCCAAGGTACAGTTGCGCTCCTTACGTCTCTGATCCTAGCAGGATACTACGCACTTGATTCCGTTAGCTGATGTCACCCACAACTAAGAGTTGCTACGACCCAAAGTCGAAGAATTTAATAAACAAATCTGTATCACACAGAAAAAGTCTACGATAATAGATAAATCTGTCTCCCACAGAAATACCTACGAGTTTTGTTCCGTCTTTTGATAAATCAAGGTGAACAGGAACCAATCGAAAACACGGACTTATATTCCCGAAGAACAACCTAGAATTATCGATCACCTCTTAATAATCTTAATCGACTAGCGAAACAAGATATTGCGGAATCACAAACGATGAGACGAAGATGTTTGTGATTTCTTTTCTATCTTGCCTATCGAAAATATCAATCTCAAGCCAATCTTACGATTGTACTCGTACGATAGATACAACAAGATCAAATCACACAACTACAAGAAAAGTAGTCCGGTCTGGCTTCACAATCCCAATGAAGTCTTTAAGTCGTTAACCTATAGGGTATCGAGAAGAAACCTATGGTTAAAGGAGAAGCGACTCTAGCTAACACAACTAGTATCACACAGGAGGTGTGGGGATTAGGTTTCCCAGTTGCTAGATTTCTCCTTTATCTAGTTTTCAAATCATGGTTTGCAATCATATAAGCTTAGTAACAAAGCATTCAATATCCACCTGAAAAAGCGGGGGTTTAACAACCACACCCAATATTTCACTTAGCAATCTGTATGGACTAACTCCAATATACTTTTAAGGGAATCAACTAGTCAGTCAGAATCAATCTTAGTAAAAGTATATTAAAGAGTTACATTCTTATAATTAAAATCTATCCGGAGAATGGGACTGGAGACTGTATATCGGAAACCATTTACATGGGCTTCAAGGGTACCGCTACCGGTCTTATACTCTTGCTTTTCTATCGAGTAACGAAGTGCAACATCAGTTAACTTTGGAATCTTAGAATTCTATGTTTCCAACTGCAAGCCTTCTTTGTAGGAGACCGGCGTAGTGGGAGATTTTTTAGCACAACCCTCTTCCTCTTCCTCAAGAATATAACCCTTGGACATAGTCCATTCACGATAATATTCTTTGTAGAAGAATTGACGCTGCTTCAGCCTCCTGGCAGTACTCAAATTTAAAGCCTTACCAAGTTTTGCCTGATTATACCTGCGGGCCTCCTCCTGATACATTTCTGGGTTGTCAGATTGGCGAACCAATTGATCGCTTTATGCAATGACCACGCCTACATTCATATGGTTATTAACATTGCAAATTTCCCTAATTTCATAATGCCGAATTTGTTGGGCTCAAATTCCAAAATTCCTCCAAATTGACCCAGTGTGTCATAATCTAGATTAATCATCAAGTGAGCAAATCACAAAAATAAATAAATTAACCAATTCGAATGTAAAAATCACCAAGTGGCAAATCTCATCTCTGTTAATTGAAGGTCCCATGAAGATCAAGGGATTTAGTATCATCTTTAGTCATGGGGCAGTCAGTTGCTGCGGCTTGCTATTTTTCGTCCCAGATGAGATGGTGGTGCACCGGTTGATGCTTAAGCTTTCCTGCAGTACAACTGAGCTATTGTGCCTTCTTGCAATTAGTGCTAAAGAGTCTAGACCTGTCAAATTGACAAATCTGTCTGCTAGGTGTCACGGTGGGGTGCTCAAATAGTCAAACTGGACAGGCAAATGTTTAAGTTTGAACATTTGTCCGTAGCGTGAGAAGATATGCAGCGTGGTTGATGTTTGTTGAGCGGTACATCTATAGGTAATGTCATTGCCGCTAAAGAGCTACTTACTGATTATTAAATTCCTGTTGTATAAAGATCATATTAGGTGGTTGATCCACCGGCTGCCACATCTCTTGTGGGGCCCTCGTGACTCACCAAATTAAGACACCCACCATACCGTCCTTGACTTGATCTAGTGGACACGTTGACCAGATGGACCAAGTCAGCTTAACCTTATGCTCTTTACAAGTATCCATTGGAAATGGATAAATACGCCACTAATGAGTTTTCATTTGTATTACACGTATTGCTGTATGTGTCGAGAAGTGGTTCGACCACCTATAAGATCTTAGCACTATAAATACCCATACAAGGGTTCAGTGTAAATGAAGTCCGAAAGTTAATAAAATCTCTTCCATTTTGTGACTACTATACGTCCCATTACTTTGAATATTTAGCGTCACACTATCTATTGGGAGTTATGGTCGTTCCCAGTACTAAAGTCAGTTTTTCCAGCATAATTAAAAGCACATCAGTAGTTGCAATACTTGTTAATTTAATTTAAGTTTTGATCAATTGCTATGGTGCTGTCACAAATTATGAAACGTTATCAGCATGAATAGCTCGATGCCGCCAATTGATAAACCAGTGTTCGACGATGTTTATGCCAAGCTGCCGGGGATGATACCCACAAAGCCATATAATCAACTTCACAATTTATATTTGTCTTTTGAGTTGAATTTGTGTTTTTGATTATATATGTGGATAGTAGTACTGACTCTGTTGCTTCTATTGATCAGGGTAGTAACACTATTAATGGAGGCAAGTTGTTCTACAAGTATTGCAAACTTGTATGAATGTTTTTGGGTAAGTGCGGGAAGGTGAGAACCGCGACTCCGTAAACTTTAATAATTTTCCGCTATATTATTTTTGTTATGGTACTTGCGATTTTAATACCAGCGAAGCGAGAAATTTTTGTATCCCTAGAGGATAACATAAATTTAATTTCTCTTGCTCTAAATAATCTCCAGAGATTTTGAAACAATTCCACCAGAAGCTGGAATTTCGTCTAGCATAGTATGGATGCAAAAGGCACGGTCCGCTAGCCCTTCGGTCCCATAAGTGACCCGTTATAAAAGTGCTAGCCGTTCCTATTTGCGGTCCCTGAAGTGACCAAGTAGGAAACTTTTCCATAAAAGAGTATATCCATTTGTACACTTGTAAATTAATATTTCATTGGCTATGAAGGTGACAAAATTGGAGATTTGTTGATATTGTATTAGTGCCATATTTGTTTGGATTTTTATCCTTTGTTTTAAGTTTTGTTTATTTTCTTTGCTTATTTTTGTCAGTAATGGATTCCAGAAGCAATCCATGAGATGTTGTCGGATCCATAAGCAGTCCAACATATATTTTGTGCCTTCCTATAATAATCCAAAATTTATGGGTTCCAGCAGTAATCCATAAAGTGGACTCCAGAAGTGGTCTACCGAAATAGTTGGATTCAAGGAATTAACCACGAATTCTTGGGTTCCCGAAGTAGCCCATGGTTACGTAATGATATTGTTAATGACTTATTAATATATGTCTCTCGTCCAACTGTGACATCGGATATGGATTCCTGAAATAATCTATCCATTTTAAATAGACGATAGAGATATTTGTCTCTAAACAAGGGAACAACAAACATAAATTTTTCGAACCATTTCTGTAACCTTGTAGAGGTTTTAGGAAATGTGAAATGCCATTTCTGGTTCGAATAATATGATAGACGGCTCCGGAAGAGCGTGTATCATTTTGGTGGTATAACAGTCATCTTTATTAACGCTTTATAATATTCCGGATCCCTGAAGAATCTGTTGAGTTTTTGAGAATATTTGGCGTTACCACCTTGAAACGACAAACGAGCATTTTTATGGAGTATTTTTTTACTTCATTTGTTTTTGTTCCAGAAGCACGAGGATCTCTATTATGGGGTGTGCCATAGGAGAATTCGAACAGTCGAATTCCACGTTGTCATTAGCCAGAAGTTTAATGACCCTTGAATTATTCATGATCAGACATGATCAGTATGGACACCAAAGTTCTACCAAGATGAGTAGACGATTCAAAATGCTCATGGACATCCTTTACTGAACCTGAATCTTCTATTAGATAAAGATGTAAATTGTGTTATTGGTCCCTGAGACAATTAGTTGTTAAATTGCATTAATATTAACATTATGGTAACCCATTACTGAATCACCAACATTAACTCCTAGAAAGGATTCAAGGTGGAAATTGCAGGACTTATTCACCCTGCAATATGGACAATTATTTCAATACTTTAATGTATTGATAGACACATATACTAGATGGTCTCTTGTTATATTAACACGTAATGTTAGATTTTTCCGAACTGTTTGTGCAAATCTCGTGGTTGCGTATCCATTTTTGGACTTTCCACTTAAGTTCATTTATCTTGGTGGTAAATTGATAGGCTTTGATGCTTTGCCTCCGGTTGGTGTTATATTGAGCATATAGTTAGCACATGTGCGCACTCGACATGGTCTACTTGAGTTCTTTGTTTAAGCATCTTTAGTTTATTGCTCGACCAACTATTTACCATCAATTACATCTTGGGAAGCAACCTTACAACTTACGTATTTGTTCCATAACGTCACCTAGCTATATATGTTGGTTTTGATTCATAAGACATTTAAAACCATGTGTTGGTAATGTCTTATTGAAGATGAGACTGTATTCCCGCCGTTAGGGGGAGGAAGTAAGTTATAAGGAACGGCGTGAAATATCTCATCTCTTGTCGAGCCTGCAGCTGTTTTTGGGATACCTATTGTGTAGTTAAATTAAAACCCAAAAACTATTATGAGCAGAATTGCCTTTGAAAATCAGGCAATTATGGAACCCGAAGTTTCCAGAAATGAGATAGTAATGTTTCCACCATGATCAGGAAAACTAAAATGCCACCAGAAGTTGGGATGACAACCCGCCACCAGAAGTTTGGCAAGATTAGGGTTGATAACCATTTAAGGTTCTTCCACTTTAGACAGGGGGAGAAACGTCACCATAAAAGGATGGTGAAAATTATGATAACCTAAAAGGGTTTTTCCCGCCTAAACCAGGGGGAGAAAGGCTGCCACCTGAAGATGGCACGAATTATGTCGAAAAATTTAAGGACTTTTCCCTTGAAGTCATAAAGATGACAGACACCACCTAAAGGTTGTAGTAAGCAATGCCGACAATTCAACAGGTTATCTGATTAAGTAATTATCCTGATCAAACAAAGTTTGGCTGCCGCTAGAACTGGCGTGAGACATCTTCTTTGTTTTCTCACACCAAGATATTGGATGTAATTGAGGTGTTGGATATTACTCATGATTAAAACAAATAACGACAGTAGCTCTGGGGAAAATATTGTTGTTCACTTGCTTGAGGATGCAGACACGGGAAGTTGTCTCAGCAGGTTAAATCATGCATCTCGCAATGACAAAGTCGTGTGTTAAAACACGCTTGAGGCCTGAATAACTTCCTCATATATGCCTCTTAAAAGAGAGTCCAATCATTTTTCCAATATGTAGTGCTCTTGAAGAGAGACTACAGATAGTGCTCGTGGAGACTATCAGAATATGATCCACATTCTCTAAGCTTATACCTCATTAAAATGAGGATATCATAATGCCCCTGAAGTGGCGCTGGTACCGGTCTATGAAATTTTCATGAATGTGCATGCACTAGAGAATGTGTTAGATTGTATATAATTTTCGATTACTGTTTACAATAGTAGTTGTGTACCCCTCTGCAGAGGAACATCGACATTATGATTGGAAGGCGTATAATTGGTTCCTCTATAACTAAGATAGAGGATGAAATCTCTCGAAAAAGTGTAATTTTCGGATCCGACTCACACTGTAAAATCATGAGGCCTGAATATTACAGGTTGGTGTTTGAGATGAAGCACAGAGAGTAATATAATCGCTCAAGGTGCGATTTAAGGGTTTCCTGTTGAATCCCAGGATTGGTTCTAAGGTATTCTCCTAATATTGATGCACTTTAGCGTGGTAGTCTCTGGAAGACTCTAATTGCATCTAGTTATGACTTATGATTGGTGATTGTATTTGAATCCCTGAAGGACTCTAGTTTTAACTCTGGCAGCCTCCTGACCTTGTGAATTATGCCAGGCTTGAAATTTAGTCATAATCACCATTTTGAAGAGGAGAAATTTATGAACAATCCTTTGTGTATTTTTATGTTCTTGGTATAAGTTTAAAATCCGGATGAAATGATGATATCATTTTTGGCTTCTGAAAGAACCCTTAGTAGCGCTAAAATCCACGCTTGAACTAGATTTTTGAGATATCGCTAAAATCGAAATATTTGCTCGACCTGAAGTTCGAGGACATGCTAGCATAATAAAAATTTCCTGTATATACCAGAGTATCTAGTTTTGATACTCGTAATACTTATCGTACTTCTAAATTAGCACCATTACTAGGAAGTGATCGATCTATCTGATACGTACGTTAAATTTATGGTCCAGAAGTACCATACATGGATATAATGCATGCATTATCTTGTGTTTTCTAACTTTTGTTTTGCAGGTTACGCTTTTAGATGCTGAAATTGATTCTACGGTATTTATGAGTTTACAAAAGACCTTTCATTGTTATGCCTGAAGTTAAAGCGGAAAATAAATTGGTACGCAATGAACTGAGGATTTAAATGCGAGGTGAACAATGGAGATTGTGCACCCGGCGCAAGACCTGCAGTCAATCCTCCATAAACTGCAAATGGTAAAGCGGTTTTCCGAAGAGTATATAATGTTTGCACTACCAGCCGCTTTAAGAAGTCATGCTTCAGGGGGAGTAAACTCGTAGAATCTTTGGCTGGACTAAAACGCATTGTAATCTTTTTCCTTCCCTAAGGTTTTGTCCTGATGGGTTTTTCCTTGTCAAGGTTTTAACGAGGCAGCATATGCGTGTTCAGCACCGTTATCGGACGACGTCCGTTGTACTCTTTTCCTTTGGTCTGGTTTTGTCCCACGTGGTTTTCCAGACGAGGTTTTTAAAGAGGCAACATTAGCACCGACGTCAGCATTATTATGAACTTTGGACACTCAGGTTTTTCCCCAAGTGGTTTTCCTGGTGCGGGCGTTCAGGTTTTGTCCTAAGTGATTTTCCTGACGCAGTTTTGTCAAACAAAACTTTGTGGCGGCGATCACTCTCATTCTAAGCTCAGGTTTTGTCCTAAATGGTTTTCCTGACGCAATTTTGACGGAGAAAGTATTTCACGGCAGGTGACCAACTTCACTCTAAGCTCAGGTTTTTCCTAAATGGTTTTCCTGATGCTGTTTCGAAAACGAAAAAAAAACTCGTGACTACCATCACCAGTACTTTAAAGCTGGAATTTTTTGTTCTATCGGATATTTTTGGCAAAATTTTAACGAGGCAATATTTCTGATCAGTGGATCATCCAAGGGGGAGTGTTGTATAAAGATCATATTAGGTGGCTGATCCACCGGCTGCCACATCTCTTGTGGGGCCCTCGTGACTCACCAAATTAAGACACCCACCATACCATCCTTGACTTGATCTAGTGGACACGTTGACCAGATGGACCAAGTCAGCTTAACCTTATGCTCTTTACAAGTATCCATTGGAAATGGATAAATATGCCACTAATGAGTTTTCATTTGTATTACACGTATTGTTGTATGTGTCGAGAAGTGGTTCGACCACCTATAAGATCTTAGCACTATAAATACCCATACAAGGGTTCAGTGTAAATGAAGTCCGGAAGTTAATAAAATCTCTTCCATTTTGTGACTACTATACGTCCCATTACTTTGAATATTTAGCATCACACTATCTATTGGGAGTTATGGTCGTTCCCACTACTACAATCAATTTTTCCAGCATAATTAAAAGCACGTCAGTAATTGCAATACTTGTTAATTTAATTTAAGTTTTGATCAATTGCTATGGTGCTATCACAAATTATGAAAATTCCTACTTAAACTCATTTTTATCTTCGTTTCCACTCACAGCTTCTCTATATCACATATGAAAAAAATTGATTTTTAAATTTCAGAAAATATGGAAAAACATATCAATTTATAAGAATCATGTATTTTACACTATATCAATGGTGCACAAAAGAAGTTTTGATATTTTGGGAGAAGTTTATTCAAGAATCAAGACTGCTAATGGGGGTACCGTTTTGCTTGGATATGTACCAATATGCATATAGGACAAAAAAGCATTTGCCTTTAGGGTGCACCCCCAAGCAAAGTGGTACCCCCATTAGCATCCTTGAGTTTATTGAGCAACTCTGTGGAGATATCAGAATCTTCAAAATTTGTGATGCAAAAGGGTTGCCAAAGTCGTTTTCTTGCTATCAACAAAGAAAAGGTTGAATACGTAGTTGCGGGCTGGGGATATAAATAAATCAATCCAGAAAAGACGGTTAAACTGATATTGATGTGGTATGAACAAAGTGATCTTTTGTATTTAAAATTTGAATTTGTTAAGTTGTTGTGATCTTTTAATTAAATTATTAAATCAAAATTGCAGGAACAAAGATGTAAAAAGGACGGGAAAATAACACACGACTCCCAAAATTGCTATAACATCCTCAAGGCGTTGAACATATTTGACTCCAATTTGTTGGAACAGTTGCTGATTTCACACCTGCAAAACAAAGATTAGAACACAAAATAAAGTGACGGCTGAGTCACGACCAGGTCGCTCTCTTTAGGACGTTTCGTGGATCTGTCTTGAATTTTGTGCAAGCAGTTCTTTCTCCGTCACAACGTCCCCAGGATAAAACAGCCGAAAAAAACTCTCTTTCGACCTCTCATGCACACAATGAGAAATCGATCACTTCTACTCTCTCTATTCTTGCTCAGTATTTTTGGTCTCTTGATTCTTAGAAAACAATCGTGTAAAACTTATATTTTCTTTCTGTTCTCAGAATTGTTTTTATAACCAGGCAGTCAATGCAAATTAATGGAGAATAAATTGGATTAATTGCTGCAGTTAAAATTCCATTCGAAATAGTCAAAAAACGGGCAAATAAAGCATGCCATAATTCGTGCAATTAAAACATAATTAAGTGCAGTAAAAACGGTTTGAAAAAATCTTTTAAAAAGAGCAAAAAATACTTTCCAAATTCAAAATACCTCCCAAGACCCCCAAGGCCCAGGACCCCGCTCACGGGATAATATAATATATATATATATATATACAATAAGTAGGGTGAGAGATTCGATCCTGAGACCTAACCCTCCGGGCCCAAAATACTTAACCACTAGGCCAAGCTCGAATTGTTGATATAAATGTACAAAAGAATTATTTTAAAACATATATCCCAACAGCTTCACCTGTTTCTCAAGTGCCTCCAACATGTTCATCATGTTTCTCACCAGAAACGACATCTCATATTCACCTTGATGTTAATCTCTCCTAGCATTCAAATTCCAATCTGAATGGTCATGCTAATACACACAAAATCTTAGAGGTGTCCGTCAAAGACACTAAGAAAACCAACAAACTGCCCACCTTGGAGACTCCGACGAAAAAGTGAAAAAGAAGAAGTTTATCAAATAATTTTAGTTAAATGTGTTACTTACTAACCATCAAGTTACGACCCATGTAGAATCAAAGATCAGAGCATACACATCCAGAAATAATCATGCATCAATTTAGTTTCCGATGGTAAAATTATCGGTCCCGAAATGTCCAAACACTTTTATTTGGCTCATCGGTAGGTATTTGCGTTGTATATAATTGCAATGTATAGTTTCTCTTACTTCAAACCTCATCTGATTCTTAATCTAATTATTACAATATCTACAAATATTTTTGTTGTTTTCAATTATACCGACTAATATATCCATCTTCATATTATCGTCAGAAGAATCAAAATTAGGATCCATTAAAGAAATTAAATCGAGTAAAATGACAAGAAAGGAAAAATATATTTCATATGTATATTTAGAAAATTGAAAAAACCTAATTTGTATAGGAGAGGTGCAGGGGAAAAAAAAACCCTGGGTGCAAAGGAATTGCCAGACGACAATAACCTAGCCGCTAAGTGGCAATACTGATATTCATGCCGTGATGCTAAACACTAATTTTTCTTCAAGTTTTACCATAGTAGAAAAGCATGCATGTCCATCCACCTGGCTTCTCAATTTTTTTTATGTGTGCATTTGCATGAGAATCACCTAAAGGATTATAAACCCTAGAATAATAGGATACTTAAGGGCCAAGTATTGGAGGCTATAAAAGGACAAATCTTAGGCTTAAATAAAAACATCTCATATTATACTTTTGTTCTATATTCAACAGTTAAGCTTACCCCGGTAGGGGGAAACCAGGAACAATGTAATAATGTGTAGATAAAATTCTATTGATTAATGATGAATTCAATATTCTAAGCGTGAAGTTTTATTAGTTATACAAGTTAGTTGAATTTTTTATCATTTTATCGTTTATTTCCACTATATCTAGGGTTTATGATTAATTTCTAGATTCTTCAAGTGGACAATTGCATTATTCTATTGATCATTTTAATGCTAGTAGAGAGTTGAACGATCTGTAATTGACGATCATCTCCTACACAAATAGAGAAGGTGATACCTTGTAGAGGGATTTTGTGGAGAAATCGTATGTGAAAACAACACTAGTAAGAAAAGCCTTGCGCTAAGAGTTATGATACCAGGACCAACCTAAATTCACAATCCCTAAAGCATTTATTGGATTACATCTTGAGTGCGCTACTACTTGGTGGCTCAGTTGGATAAAATCTGGTGTTCGAGCGCTTCGACATTCAGTGATATGACGAGTTTTGGGGATAGCTAAGCATACCTACTATTCCACGGTTGGTGATATATTATTCTTACGAAAGATAGATAACAATGATGATTCAGTTAAAGTTTGGTAACCGCAAATGATTCATAATCATCTTTTCATCTCATTGCTTGTTATTCTTTTTAGTTAATTATTCAACCAATCTCCTCTTAGTATTTTTTTTTATTATAGTTTTGTTAATCCAAAGAACATATCAATTACATATCTCTCTATGAGAGGATCCTTACTATCGCTATATTACTAGTTAATTAGTGAGAAATATTTTGAGCAATTTTTTGCACTTACGACACGCATCATGCCCATACAGATGTGCTCATCGCTAGCATATGTTGGCATGCCGTAACTTAGAACCCAGAGGGATGCAATCATCAAGTTATCATCAAGTTAAAACCTAATGATATTCTCCAATAACCTAACTATCAAGTTAGCATATGTTGTCGATTCCATCTTCTTGTCAACATTTTTTTTGGCTCTGGGGAGATATGAATTTGTCATGTATATAATTGCAGCATAGTATTTCTTTTACTTTTAGCCTCATCTGATTCTTCATCCAATTGTTGCAAATATGTGCAAATGCTTTTGTTGGCCTTTATTATACCTCTCTAGATCCATTTTCATATCCTCGTCAGAAGAATCAATTCAGATCCACTAAATAGAAAATAAATTAAGGCAAACTGAGAGAGAGAAAATATACTTAAGAAAGATTTAGAAAATTTGGAAAGTTGATTTGTGTAACAGAGGTGTCATTTGTGAATAGAAAATGGTATCGAATTTATAGAAGGAAAAAGAAAAAAAATCATTGGTGGAAAAGGAATTGTCGAGCGCCAATGGCTTAGCCGCTGAGTTGCAACACTGGCTTCTCAAAAAAGTTTTATTTAAGCATTTAAATAAGATGGAGATCCTATCCAGGAAAGATTATGTTAGATCATTGCTCGGTCGAACTCACAAGTGTTACTATCTCAAGCTTGTTGTCAAATTTAGTTGTCAAAACTATATCTTGATTTATAGTCTACAATTAGTTAAGTCTCAGATTAGGATAGAAGTATGTAGTTGAGAATCAGACATCACCGCGTTCTACCGCTTGAAGTCGAAGATCAACCGAAGATTTTTAAGAACTTCTTCAACAAAATGTAAGTGAAGACTGAACCACCTATTTCTCAAGTTATATTCATCCTCTATCTATGAGATGTTTTCGCATAAATAATTATACTATTGTAAGCATATCAAGAATTTTGATTCAAGTTTAACTTGGTAATTAGTTCCCGAAATATATATGACTAAGCTTAATGAACATTTGTTTCATACTTGATGAATTTCGGTTAAGAAATATTTATTGTTCATAATCTAAATTATGATTCAAGATTACCATTAGAAAATATCCTGGAACAATGATATGTTTCATTGATGTTATTTGGGAATGTTTTGAATTTATTTAGAGAGAGATATATAGAATTGAAGGAGTTTTCATGAGTTCAATGAAGCAAAATATTAAAATAATAAAAACACGGGCGTGTGGGACCATGGAGGCATGGCCGGCAGGCTATGGATTGGTCCCACGAGTTTTTCATATTTTTTTAATATTTTTAGGTATTTTTGATGATTTGAGGGAATTTTTCCTAATTTGAGAGAAATACCATAAAATCAAGGAATTTGATGAATTCAAGGAGAATAGGATAAATAATCATAAAATAATAAAGCCAAGGGCGTGTGGGACCGGCTAGGGCATGGCCGGCCGGCTAGTGGCCCGGTCCCACAAGTTTTCATAATTTTATTTTATTTTATTATTATATGATGATTTGTGCAAAAAATACCATGAAATCAAGGAGTTTTTTCATGAAATTAAAGAAATAATAATAATAATAAAATAATGAGGAACCGTGAGGTGTGGGGACGGTTGGGACCAAGGCATGGCAGGTTGGCCAACGGTCACGCCCTACACTTTTTTCTTAATTTTATATTATTTTTTACGAATTTATGAAAATACCATGAAACCGAGGAGTTTCCTCGAGAAGAAGGAGATTTTATAAAATGAGAGAATTTTCATCAAATCATAGAAAATAATAAAAATGCATTAAAAATATAAAACTGGCGTGGAATTGACCACGACACGGTCAGTCGGTCGTGTGTCCGTGTTCCCAGCACCTTGGTCAATATTTTTAATTATTTATTATTTTCTTCCCTATTTTGCATAGGTTCATTGTTTCGTTATATTTTGAAATACTCGTTCGTGCGGTGACTGTTAATGTATCGTCGTTGAATACACTTTCACCATTTGAATCGGGGCTTACTTAGAGGTAGCTCAGACGCCCGGTTGTTGATTATTTATTACTAATTGTGGAATTCAGTGGAGAATAATTCACAAAACTGAGTAATAAGATGTTTATTATTAATTCATAGGATAGCTGAGGATTCGACTACGAATTCAGAATAATAAGGTGAGCATTACCATTCCACGGGATCGTAGATTCGACCATAGAATCATAGTAATTAAGATTTATCTATTACCATTTATGAGACAATTGTGGATTCGATCATGAAATCGGAGTAATGAGATAATATAGTTATTTCTATTCCATGAGATCAAGTCGTGGATTCGATCATAGAATCAGAACAATTGTTATTGCCATTCCATGGGACCAGTCGTGGATTCGACCATGGAATATGAGCAATTGTAATTAGGAATAATTAACTTTGTGGATCTATACTAGCAGAGAAAGATATCTAGGAGCTTTAATTATCCTGATATGAGCTTGTCGGTAAGTCATATCCTTTATATAGTCAGGGTAAACTCGTTGTTTGTTCCTGAAGACGTTATCGCTCTATACTAGCAGAGCAAGCTGTCTAAAGCCGTCTATCTCGTGATACTATATAGAAATAATCACTGAAAGTATTCAGTATTCATGAGATATGTCGTTATCCAGTCGTGAGACTACATATACACATGTACTCTGAGAGAAAGTACTCTCCGTTGAGAATTCGATGAGAGAGCCGTGTCTCGATACTCACGTCTGATTGCTGAATCAGAGATTCATATAATTATGAGTTTACGATTTTAGCCTTTGTCAAAAATCCACCATCTACATTAAGTCCCCTGCTTACTGAGGAAAGCTGTGTTCCTCAGTCAGCATTAAATGGTGATTTTTCGGCCATAAATAATAATACCAGTAATTGAACTTAGTCGTAAGTTGAGACGTTACCGGATTTAGAGAGCATGAGCAAACATGACTTAATGAAGGCTTCAATGTCATGATTGGAGCGTCGTTTGATGAGCATAAATTGGTGTTGAACCGCTGGTTTGGACGATGAGTCCGTGGTCGGTTAGGATTCGCGGGTCGGGCCCAATAATGAAATCCTTAGAAAATTAGGTTTTGGAAATAAAATTGATATAAAAGGGATTAATCCTTTTTTTTACTCCACGACCAGCTTCCATCACCTCACACCTTCACGCCAGAGCAGAGAGAAGTTCTCCGCCGATCAGCGCCGCCGCCGCCGTGCCGCGCGGCCAAATTCCGGCCGACCATTGTGTTTTTTTGCTGATGTTTATGATTCATGAGTTGTTCATGTTTGATCATGATGAAGTTATATACATGTGTGTATATTAGTGTGAGTTTTATGAAAAACCCTCGTTTTTGAAAACGTATGTTCGTTCGATCGTTAGTTTTGAAAACTAACTATAATCCCTGATTTAGGAGAGATTTTTTTTTAGTATATGAACCTAGGTCCAGTGATAAAACTTAGTTATGAGCTTTCATGTGTACCAAGGTTTATCATAAAAGAAGTGAATTTTCATGAAATCGGAATAATCCTTCGTTTTAAAGACAAATAACGATGACACGAAGGAAAATATATGATGAACTTGTGTCCAGTGATAAAATTTTGCTTATGAGCTTTCATGTAAATACAAAACTTTATCATATGTATGAGATGTGAGCTTTCACAATATTTTTGAAATAAACCTTCGTTTTAAAGACAAATAAGACGATACGAAGGAAAATAGTTTTTTTTATATATAGCATGAGCGTGACATATATTGTGCAAAATATGATGATATATTTTATTTGCATGAGTTTGTTTTCATTAGATAAAATCTTGAGAATTTATGTATGCAAGTTGCATTAATTGCTGTTTTTTCGAAAAATCAAAACGTGGGTTTTGAGGAACTTCAAGATAGACAATATATTTATGATAGAATATTTTATTGTTATGAACTTCATAGGTCAGTTGTGTGAATGTTCACATTATGAAAATTGTGTCCGTGATTTCATGAAAAATCAGTTTCGAAATTAATAAAGTTTCGTTCGTTTTTTGCTGTTTTCGAGGAGACGAACGATTTTGAGGTGTTAACTCTAGCATTACTATCACTATTGTTAGTGGAAGTATAAAAGGTAAGAGTTAAGAGTTACCATTTTTGCTGATGTTGGTTTGTTTACATAGTATTAATCTTTGATCTTCCGGTTCCAGAAAATGTCGACCAACAATAACAGCAATTACGATTACTGGTATTCCTCTTCTTCCTCTGGCTCTTCTGATGAGGATTCCGACGCTCCTGTAGAGAAATAAAAGGCTAGGGTTACCCAGTAAGGGGAGAATCCCAATGTTCCCTTGGGTGAGCTGAAGACAAAAAGGAGGATGCCCGTCAACGTGAAAAAGATCGCACCCGGCGTAAGAGACAGATGGTTGGGGAGAAGCGTCAATTCTTGGATGGGGTGCCTTCTGATTCTGATGATGATGCTTCTGAAGGAGAGATCACATGGGAACCATCCGAGCGTTACATTAAGCCTGATCGATATGAAAGAGAGCATAAGAGGATGATGAAGAAAATTGAAGCTGAAGCTGCAGCAGAAGATAACTCGGATTCAGATGATGATGTTATCTTCCGTCCACCAGACTTCACCAATGATCCTGACAGTGACTCTGAAGAAGATGATTCCGAGAAGGACAGCGACGATGAAGCTGACAATTCGGATGAGTCCGACGAGTAGTTTTACTTCCATCTTCTTTAGACGTTAGAGCATTCCCTTTTTAGTCTTCATAGTGGATATCTTTCTTTTGACTGTTTAAACGACTTTACTTCAATTAGACTTTTCTTCTAAATGATGAATATTTTGTTAACGTCGATTTATTCTAATCCATGACATGGACCAATGTCCATATATCCAAATTCATCATGACTTCTCGATTTTCATGAGAAGTAACATAACACCCGACTGAGAATTCATGACGTGTACAAGGCCGCGTGGCCTATCCTTTGACCCATGATGTTCAGTCCCCAGTGTGTTATTTTCCTCCGCGTCTTCGGTATCGATCTTTGAAGCCTAGGGTTTCAGTGAAACTCGTAACTGAGTTGACTATATGACTATCGCCTGATATATATATCTTCAAGACTCCAAATCTATGATCCACGCAAATATTTCTTCCATTCCTGAGTCAGTTTCATCGTGCAGAGAAGTTTTGATCCTACCCTTTGCCGTCATGTCGAGCAATAGCATTTCTTCTCAAGATGATCTTCAGTCGAAGCGTGAAATAGCAACGTCTATCTCAGTAAGTTGTACACTTCTTCTTCTTCTCCTTTCTTGTCTCTGTTCAATCGAGATTGTTGATCACAAGAGAATGATTTGTCGTAGGACTGTAAGAAGAATGCTACTCCTCATAATGCAAGGCCTAAGCGGACTGTTAGAGCTCCTGCCCGGTATGGATCGGCTCGTGCTGAAGCTGGATCGTCTGTAAGTAAACCTATGACTCTTGAGATTGTACTGAGTCCCGGGATTAACACTCCTTCGTTTCATCGTAGGCGGATGTCCGTGTCGTCGTCGATGCTAGACGAAGAAAGAGTGGAAAGTCCGTGACCGTGGTTGAGGTTGAGGAAAGCAGTAACCAGGCATGTGAAGATTCTGTAGGATCCGTGGAGACTGGAGACGTGTCCATGCTCGTGAATACCCAACCGCTGGACTTTTATTCGAAGCCCCATTGATTAATACCTTCCCAGACAATGAAATGGTCGGCGGATTCGTGATTCCCAAATGTCATGCGTCTCTGTACACCAAGATCTGGAAGAAGTATGGTCACATTGCTACCACAGAAGTGTGGAAAGGTTTTCTTCCAACCCTTTTAACCACGGTAGCGGGGCTATTGCCGATCATCGAGGAAATGAATCAGATGCACTTGCGAGACGTCAAAAACCATGAACTGCACCAATGGGATGAAATGATCTCGAATTGTGAGATATTGCGATTCAATGTAAGCTGGCTCCGTCGTCGTCTTGAGATAATCAAGGTTCATAAGGCGGCAGAGGCTGCTGATGCAATTTCCATGAATGCAGCTTTACTGGATGAGGAGAGGATACTGGCTCTGGAGTCAGCAAGGGTTGAGAAAGCGGTCGAAGACTTGAAGGCAAAGACCAAGATTTTTCAGAAGAAGCTTGACGAGGCTTCTTACAGGGATTATCCGTTTGGATGGTTTGCTCTGGTAGTGAGCATTTGTGGTTGTTGTTTTTTGAGTAAATCTGAGTTTCTAGTTAGGTGAAACAGTTGATCATGGTATGAACGAATTTTGCTCATTTATGAAATGTTTAATGAACAAAGGAGCATTCGCATGCTCTTTGGAGGAATGAAATTACATTTTTGAAAATGCTTGAAATGATGAAGAGGTAGTTTGTTTCATGGATCAGGCATAATAAGCTTTGAGCCATTTGCCATTGATGATGTTTCCTTCCTTTCCTCCATTGATTGCTAAAATTTTGTAGTATCCGCTAGACACTGCTTTGATAACAACATATGGCCCTTCCCATTTAGGAGAGAACTTAGGAGCACATGTCTTGTTGAATGTGCTTTGCCGTCTTTAATACCAAATCTCCTACTTGAAATGTTCGAGGTCTTACCATTTTGTTGTAGGCTCTGGAGATCCTCTGTTTGTAAGCTTCCACATATTTTTCCACCTTGGTTCTCCTTGATTCCAGCATATCTAGCTCAGCGATTCTTGATCTGGAGATTTCGGCCTCATCCCATTGTACACCACTGGATGCTGCAATCCTGGCTGAGGGAACTTTGATTTCTGCTGGAAGTATGGCGTCGGCTCCATAGACAAGGGAATATGGCGAAGTACCGATCGAGCTCCTTGGTGCAGTTCTGTAAGCCCATAGAGCCATGGGTAATTGCTCATGCCATGATCGAGGATTGTCATGAATCGTCCGACTGATAATCCTGACCAAAGTCTTGTTGGTACTTTCTGCTTGACCATTTCCTTGTGGATAGTAAGGCGTGGAGAAGATTTGTTTGATCCCATATTTATTGAGCAGCTTCTCAACATCTTGATTGGCAAAAGGAGTTCCGTTATCTGTGATGATATGCTTAGGAACTCCGAATCTGCATATTATGTGCTCTTTGATGAAGGCGGCAATCGTAACTCCAGTGGTGCTTCGAAGAGGAATAGCTTCGACCCACTTGGTGAAGTACTCTGTCGCAGTGATGATGTATTCATGTTGTTTTGAAGATGGATTGATCTTCCCAATGATATCTAGTCCCCAGCTGTAGAAAGGCCACGACTATTCACAGAATTCAACGGGAGACAAGGAGTGTGGATGAGATTACCATGGGTTTGGCATTGGTGACACCTCTGAACGTGTGCGGCTGCATCATCTTCCATGGTTGGCCAATAATATTTCTCATGAATTTGAAGAAATAGTTTCCTCTTTTCCTTGATGTTCTCCATCATGTACTTCCTTCAGGATTGTAGGGATTTCATGTTCGGCTAAGCACCTCAGTAAATTTCCACCAAAGCTTTTGCGGTATAAGATCCCATCGAGATAGACGAATCTCTTAGCTTTCTGAATGAGTTTGACTGCTTGCTTCTTTTCCAGTGGTAGTTCGTTGTCCCGGAGGTATTTGATGTAAGGCTCCCTCCAGTCCCCAGTGTGGTGGACCGTCAAAACCTCCAAGTGATGAGGAGGTGTTTGGCAATCAGGACAAGATCCTTGTAAAGCTCTTGACTGAGTCTCCATGGATGGCCAGTAGTACCCCATTCTTTGAAGCTTTCTGTAAAGTGTTACCACTAACGTTTGCCCACAGACTTCCTCATGTATGCGCTTGAGTGTTCTTCCGCTTCGTCGCTCCCAAGACATCGTGATAGAGATCCATCAGGGTTTCGATAGTATAGCCCCCATGAAGCAAGAAGTAGTTCTTCAATTCCTTGAGGCTGACTTGGCCTTCTGAAATAGAGCTGCTCAATTCATGAATGATGGGTGCTCGCCAATCGTTCGCTGGAATGTCTTCGATCTGAGTGAGCCAAGTTGAAGATACGTACGCCTCTGTACAGTGATCGTTTTCTGTGCTCCTTCGAATTGCAGCTTGGAGGCGAGAGTTGCTAGGCAATCAGCATGCCTATTGTTAGTCCGTCCAGTATGGACGATCGTTGCGTCAGCAAAATAGGTCAACAGTCGCTGAGCTTCGGTTCTGAATGGAGCAAGTGTGATTTCTTTGAGAGAATATGTTCCATTCATCTGGTTGACCAATAATTTTGAATCTCCCCTTATCTCGAGGTGTGTTGCTCCTGCTTGCTTGGCCAAATAATCCTAATAGGAAGGCTTCATATTCCGCTGAGTTGTTGGTGCAGTGGAAATCCAACTTGAACGAATGTGAGAAAACTTCACCAGATGGAGACACCAGCACTATGCCCGCTCCTCCGGTGTCACTACTAGGGGTGGCAGATCCATCAAAGTATAGAAGCCATGTTTCTTCCTTGATGACCAAGATGTCTGGGAATTCGCCGGGCACTTCTTCATGTAGTGTTTTGTGTCTTCCCCTGGAAAAGCAGCGAGCAAGTCTGCGACCGCTTGACCTTTGATGGCTTTAGGTGGCGTGCAAGCTATGTCAAATTCTGACATCTGGAGTAGCCACTTCGCTGGTCTCCCTATCAAGGCTGGCTTTGATAGCAAGAACTTTATGGGATCAGCTTTGGAGATGAGTACGACCCTGTTAGATAGTAAGTAATGTCTGAACTTCTGGATTGCATGTACCAATGCCAGGCATGCCCTTTCGGCCTTTGGATATCGGAGTTGAGCATCTCTCATTGTGCGGCTGAAGTAGTAAATCGGTCGTTCGACGCCTTCGTCGTCTTCCTGAGCGAGGAGTGCGCCGATGGCGACGTCACTGGAGGCTGTGTAAAGAATCAGAGGTCGTCCCTACTGGAGACCTCATGACGGCCGGTGACAATAATATCTGTTGTATTTTATGGAAAGCTTCTTGTTGAACAGCTGTCCAGGTGAAGCTTGCTCCTTTTTCAGCAGAGGTGTGAACGAAGCAATGAGTTGAGCTAATCCAGGAATGAAGCGTCGAATATAATTTACCTTGCCCATAAATCTGTAGTTCCTTCACGTGGAGGAGGCATGGTGGTAATAGCTTTTGCCTTGTCTGGGTCGACTTTGATCCCTTCAGCCGTGACCAGGAATCCTAAGAATTTTCCGGAAGAAACTCCGAATGCGCACTTTAAAGGATTCATTTTTAATTTGTATTCTCTGCATCTTTCAAACACCTGCCTTAGAACTTCGAGATGAGATGCTCGAGTCTTCGATTTTACCACCACATCATCAACATAGTCTTGCTTGTGCATCATGTCGTGGAATATGGCAGTCATGGCTCGTTGATAGGTGGCACCAGCATTCTTTAATCCAAAGGGCATCACAGTGTAGTGAAAATTCCCAATGGGAGTACGGAACGCAGTCTTGTTGGCGTCATGTTCATACATCTTGATCTGGTTGTACCCACTATAGCCGTCCATGAATGAGAACATACCGTGACCACTGGTTGCATCGACGAGCATGTCAATGTTGGGTAGAGGAAAATCATCCTTTGGACAACATTTATTCAAGTTCCTGAAGTCGACACAACATCTGATTTGACCATTTTTCTTCTTAACAGGTACCACATTTGCTAGCCACGTTGGATGAAGAATAGGCTTGATGAACCCTGCTGCCAACAGTTTCTGGATTTCGACCTTGATTTGCTCCTCGACTTCGTGTCTAAATTGTCTGGGCGGTTGTTTGACAGCTTTGGAACCAGGGACGATGTGCAGGTGATGGGTGACGAGTTTGTCATCCAGACCCGGCATTTCTTCGTACGTCCAGGCGAAGACATCTTGATATTCTTTCAATAATTTTACAGCTCGGTCCGCTCCTCTGGTGATAGCGCTAAACTGATCAGGATTGGCCTTGGATCGTCTTCAGTCCCAATGTTGATTGTTTCAAGATCGTCATTGGTAGAGTCAGTGACGTCTTGTAGTTGCCGTGGGGCATCTTGGACTTCTTCTTCAAGTGATAGATCACTTTGACACGATTCTTCATGGTGGGGAGACTTTTCATCGTTCTCCCCGATTAATTGTTAATCTTTCTGTCGGAGATAAATAACTCTCCCTTCTACGTCTCGATCGGTCGTGAAGCTTTTCCCTGGAGTTGAGACTTGATCATTATGGCGTTTAGTCGGTGCACTAGGTGAATTGATTATTTTAGCAGCTGAGGATGACGGATCGTTATCATCCTTCTCGATAGTCTTTCAGCTTGGAAGTGTAGTACTGTGAATCCTTCTTGGAGGTTCCAGGACGCCTTTTTGAGATTCAAGGAATTCAGTATCATATATGGGAGCATAAAGAGATGATGAGGACGGAATGCTAACGATCTTTTTGTTGAGCAGGGCCTTCATGCATTGATGGTATGTTGAAGGAACCACCTTGTTATCATGGAGCCATGGGCGTCCTAGTATTATGTGGTAGTCAGGTTCTTGCTCGATCACATGAAACTTTGCTTTCGATCGTATCGGCCCCACCCTCAAATATATGTACGCATATCCATATGTATGGCTTTGACTTCCTTCAAATCCTGTCATTAGGATGGGATAGCGAACGATTTTACCTTGTGGGAATCTGGCCATCCTGAGAGTCTTCATAGTGACAATGTTGGTGGAAGCACCGGTGTCACAAGAGCTCTTCTAAATTCGGTGCCTTTGATGAAACCAGTGACATACAATGCTCGGTTGTGTCCTTCATCCGTCATGCGATCTTCTTCTCCAAAAGAGATGTTGTCGATCGAATGCCCAGGCACTAGGGAGACTTCTTCAACTGATGGTGTTGGTGGCGTTATTTGCACGCTGGATGATATCTGGTTGAGTGCTGAAAATGTGTCTGTGCGCTGATCCCTGGAGAAGTGCAGGAGTTCACATAGATTTTCAATCAAATGTGTGACCTCTTGTTCCACCGGCTTCTCGTATGTGGTGAAGCTGTTGATTTGAGGGTCAGATGACGCTTCAGTCCCCGGTGTTGAGGCTTCTGGAGCGGAGATACCGCCTAACTCGGATGTTAATCTGATGAGAAAGTCGAGGATGTGGTTTATCGTCTCCTTCATCAGGTCCATGTTCCTGGTATGGACCTCTAGGATTTGAGCCAACTCTGCCAAAGTCGGGATCCCTCTGCCTTCCATGCCGCCAGGTGTAACATGAGGAATGTTGCCGTTTGAAATATTCTGATCTGAATTAGTTGAATTAGTCCTAAGACCAACCATCTTGTGAGATTGTTAGATTGCAACCGAGAGATTAATCTCCCACTGTGGTCGCCAATCTGTAGATGGGGAAAAACGATTTGCTGGTTTTTAAGGAATTGAGGAGACGACCGTACGGAGGAGACTCCTCGAACCGAGCGAAATGTTAAACCTCACACAGATGCACCGCTGCAAAGGGGGTGCTTTAGATTCGAGAGATCAATCTGTAGTACTCCGGCCTAAATCAAGACAATGACCGTTCCAGAGTAAATTCGGTCACAAGAGAGGATGGGTTGATCTGTAGGAGGGAAGCTGAGAAATGTGTGGAATCAATGGTAATCAAAGATTGTGGGTGTGTGAATTCTGAATATGATAAGCTCTGAGTGATTGAAATTGCTCAATTGAGAGTAGTTGCTCAATTGATGAGTTGATGATCTCGTGTTGTCGATGAGACGTGAGATTGATGATACTGATGTGATGATTCAATCATGATTCAGAGACTTATTTATATTGCTGGAATTTTAGACACCATGATTCCATGAAGTGTGACAGTTGATGGAATCAAGGAGTGGGGAAGTGGAGATCGTGTTTGAAACCAGTTGCTCAACGTGTGGAGACTTGGTCGATTTTCCACCCACTACCTCGTGAATTCCTTCAACTGATTGCACGACTTGCTCACATTCCATCGTGTGTTTGAACACACGTGCCGTAGACCGCCAGACCAAAACCCTAAGTGATATCCCCCCAAGTGACACGATTGACGTCTCGTGGTTTGTTAGTCAATTGATGACTTCGTGGTTTGATGGGACGATGAGTCCATGTAGTTGCTGAGTTGAACATGATGTTCTGAAACTCATGAATTGAACATGTCATGAGACAGAGGTATAGTTCTTACGATGAAGTGAGCAAGTATTGCTCATTCGATGGATCGTTGAATATTGATTGTTGAACCAATATTCCTTGGTTTGAGCAAATATTTATCATCTGAGCAAGTGTTTCATGTGATGAATTGTTGAATATTTGATCGTCTGAGCATGTGTTGCTCATCTGATGGATTATTGGCAGCGTACCAAAAATATTAATTAGAATACTGGTCGTTGAACCGAGCATAATTAATAAAATTAATGACCATGAGGTCGTAAAATTATTAAGGTTGGAATCTGGAATGATGATCCTTGGATTCAGAAACCCTAATTTGATCAATTGATGATCAATTCATGGTTCGTCAGAATTTAACCATGGGACGAAGGAGGGAGCGACTACATGGGACCGTGGATCAACCATGTAGTGTCCATATGCTCACGTGAGCAAATACGAAGAATCCTGAAGAGTTGACGATTTGTTGGTGAAAGAATGATTAAATGCTGGTTTAATCATTTATTCGAAAATGCTCGTCCGAGCCTTAGGTGAGAAAACCTAATTAATTATGACGAGGCGAGGGACCGAACATGGAGTCATGAAACCGGCCCTGGGTTGTCACGTGACCGCCTGACAATCACTTCATGAAAATCCAAAGTGTTTGGAAGAGTTTTGAACCTAATACGAACAGTTGTGCAAATTAGATCAAAACTGTGAAAATTGATGGGACCGGCTTCCGTGAGCCAAAGAGCCAATCTTGGTCGATCAAGATAGCTTGCTCGTGTCCCCAAGGCGTCCGCGTCTCAGTCCTGAGAATTTTGATATTTTCTGGCTTGCAACTGAGCATCCATTCGAGAAAATATGCCAATATTAGGGATTCGACGAAACTGAGGAAAACACCATGAGATGATGAAAAATAAAATAAGGAATGAGGAGGCGTGGGACCGCCGTGGTCAAGGCATGGTCGGCCGGTCGTGACCACGGTCCCGTGGTGCCTTTTCCTTAATTTTATAATATTTTGATGATTTTATGAAAATTTCATGAATTTTGAGAAATTTGATGAATTTAGGGAGTTTCCATGAATTGAAGGAGTTTTCATGAGTTCATGGAAGCAAAATATTAAAATAATAAAAACACGGGCGTATAGGACCATGGAGGCATGGCCGGCCGGCTATGGTCCGGTCCCACGAGTTTTTCATAATTTTTTAATATTTTTAGGTATTTTTGATGATTTGAGGGAATTTTTCCTAATTTTAGAGAAATACCATAAAATCAAGGAATTTGATGAATTCAAGGAAAATAGGATAAATAATAATAAAATAATAAAGCAAAGGGCGTGTGGGACCGGCTAGGGCATGGCCGGCCGGCTAGTGGCCCGGTCCCACAAGTTTTCATAATTTTATTTTATTTTATTATTATATGATGATTTGTGCAAAAAATACCATGAAATCAAGGAGTTTTTTCATGAAATTAAAGAAATAATAATAATAAAAAATAATGAGAAACTGTGAGGTGTGGGGCCGGCTGAGACCAACGCATGGCCAGTTGGCCAACGGTCAAGCCCCATACTTCTTTCCTTAATTTTATATTATTTTTTACGAATTTATGAAAATACCATGAAACCGAGGAGTTTCCTCGAGACGAAGGAGATTTGATAAAATGAGAGAATTTTCATCAAATCATGGAAAATAATAAAAATGCATTAAAAATATAAAACTGGCATGGGATTGACCACGACACGGTCGGTCGGTCGTGTGTCCGTGTTCCCAGCACCTTGGTTAATATTTTTAATTATTTATTATTTTCTTCCCTATTTTGCATAGGTTCATCGTTTCGTTATATTTTGAAATACTCGTTCATGCGGTGACTTTTAGTGTATCGTCGTTGAATACACTTTCACCATTTGAATCGGGGCTTACTTAGAGGTAGCTCAGACGCCCGGTTGTTGATTATTTATTACTAATTGTGGAATTCAGTGGAGAATAATTCACAAAACTGAGTAATAAGATTTTATTATTAATTCATAGGATAGTTGAGGATTCGACTACGAATTCAGAATAATAAAGTGAGCATTACCATTCCACGGGATCGTAGATTCGACCATAGAATCGGAGTAATTAAGATTTATCTATTACCATTTATGAGACCAGTTGTGGATTCGCTCATGAAATCGGAGTAATGAGATAATATAGTTATTGCTATTATATGAGATCAAGCCGTGGATTCGATCACAGAATCAGAACAATTGTTATTGCCATTCCATGGGACCAGTCGTGGATTCGACCATGGAATATGAGCAATTGTAATTAGGAATAGTTAACTTTGTGGCTCTATACTAGCAGAGAAAGCTGTCTAGGAGCATTAATTATCCCGATATGAGATTGTCGGTAAGTCATATCCTTTAGATCGTCAGGGTAAACTCGTTGTTTGTTCCTGAAGACGTTATCGCTCTATACTAGCAGAGCAAGCTGTCCAGGAGCCGTCCATCTCGTGATACTATATAGAAATAATCACTGAAAGTAATCAGTATTCATGAGATATGTCGTTGTCCAGTCGTGAGACTACATATCTACATGTAATCTGAGAGAAAGTACTCTCCGTTGAGAATTCGATGAGAGAGCCGTATCTCGATACTCACGTCTGATTGCTGAATCAGATCTTCGTATAATTACGTGTTTATGATTTTAGCCTTTGTCAAAAATCCACCATCTACAAACTCTTAAACTAGTTCTTATGAGTCATTTCAACTAGTTATGAGAAAGATGAATACAGTTAATATGAAAGTGCTCATATGGCTAACCATTGGTTAACTATTTGTGAACCAACTAAGTGTACACGTTTAGGTACGGTTACTCAAATCTAAATGAAGTACATTTCATTTATGTGCGACAATCTAAGTTTCGATCTAACGGTTGAAAGATATTAGCTTGGTTAAATCAGGTTTTTCATCTAACCGTGAATATTGAATGTTTTGTTACTAAGGTAACTTGGATTGCAAACCCTGATTTGAAAACTATATAAAGGAGACATCTAGCAACTGGAAAAACTAATCCCCACACCTCCTGTGTGATACTAGTTGGTTTTGCTAGAGTCGATTCTCCTTTAACCTCAGGTTTCTTCTCGAGGCCCTGTAGGTTAACAACTGAAAGACTTCATTGGGATTGTGAAGCCAGACGAAACTAATTCTCTTGTAGTTGAGCGTTCTGATCTTGCCATTTTCTATTATAGGAGTTCAACTGAATAATTGACTTGAGATTATATCTCCGATACGGCAAGATAAAAAGAAATTACAAACATCTTCGTATCATCGTTTGTGATTATACAATATCTAGTTTCGCTACCATACGATTTAGATTATTCTGAGGTGATTGATAATTCTAGGGTTTTCTTCGGGAATATAAGTCCGGGTTATCAATTAGTTCATGTTCACCTTGATTTTATCATAAGACGGAACAAAACTCATAGGTTTATCTCTGGGAGACATATTTATCTATTATCGTAGCCTTTTCTGTGTGATACATATTTGTTTATTAAAGTCTTCGACTTTGGGTCGTAGCAACTCTTGGTTGTGGGTGAGATAAGCTAAGGGAATTAAGTGCGTAGTATCCTGCTGGGATCAAAGACGTAAGGAGCGCAACTGTACCTTGAATCAGTGTGAGATTGATTAGGGTTCAACTACAGTTCAGACCGAAGTTAGTTTGTAGTAGGCTAGTGTCTGTAGCGGCTTAATACAGTGTGGTGTTCAATCTGGACTAGGTCCCGGGGTTTTTTTTGCATTTTCTATTTCCTCGTTAACAAAATTTCTGGTGTCTGTGTTATTTCTATTCCGCATTATATTTTGTCATATAATTGAAATATCACAGGTTGTGCGTTAAGATCAATAAATTATAATATCCAACCTTTGGTTGTTGATTTAAATTAATTGACACTTGGATATTGGTATTTGGTACCATCCAAGTTATCTCTCTAGTATTTGATAAAGACTCGCAGATTTCCATTTGCTTGAGTATAGATCAAATCGAGAGATTGAGATATTAACTCTTTGATATACTTTTATCTAGACTGAGTCTGACTGTCTAGTTGATTCTCTAGAAAGTATATTGGAGTTAGTCCATACAGATTGCTAATCGAAATATTGGGTGAGGTTGTTAGACTCCCACTTTTTCATGATAGTTATAAAGAACTAGGAAAAAACCAAAGAAGTCTTCAAGTTTTGGATATTAAATAAGTCAAAACTGCAATTAAGAAAAGGCAAAGAAAAGTTCAAGGCAAGGAAAATCAAGGAAAAACAAATTTGAAGACAAAGAAGAAGATAAACAAAGAAAACTCCGTTCATGATCGCATTGATTGGAAGTTTTGTGAAATGAAGAAGATAAACAAGATGAAGAACATTGTCCCAAATTTTATTTTTAAATTCTATATTTTAATTTATTATTGTCTAGTTTTATGTCTTGTAAAATTACTATTAATGATTAGTTTGAAGTTTGATGAATTTGAAAATTTGACTCGTATTGTTAAAATTAAGCTTAATTCTATTCTTTATTAAGTATTAAATTTTAATTAGAGAATTTAATTTAAACTAAAGTAAAAGTATTAAAACTTAAATACGACTTAAGTTGACAATCAAGAAATTAAAACATAAATATTGGATTATATTTTGGAAACCCTCTTAAAATCTCGAAACAACTTCCAAATTGGAAGTCTTTTCTATTGATGCGACAATATTCCGCACTACACCTCGAAACAATTTCCAAATTGAAATTATTTTCTGTTGATGCGACGATATTCCGCATTACACCTTTGTTCAAGTTCAATCATGGTTTCACCATCCCTCATGTTTGGAACCACTTGCTGAAGTAAAACAACAATACTTAATAATTTCCTTATTCATTATAATGAAGCGCTGACACAACCCTGAAGCATCACGATTGTTGGGGTTCATTGTTTGTTCTTAAAATTTTCCAAATATCCTTTTCCAAAATGTTTGGGGATGGAATGTATTTGAGAAGATAGTCTCAGTAAAAAAAAAACATAATTCCTGCAAATACATTCATCTTCCTCAGTAGTAAATTTTTGTAATTGCCTCCTAATTCGACTTTGCACATTAGCACGATTAGCAACTCTTTGATTTTCGGCGGCATATTGGTTTGCTCTGTGTTAGAGCACTGCTCGGTCGAACTCACAAGCGTTGCTATCTCAAGATTGTTTGTCAAGTTTACTTGATCAAAATTGATTTCTGGTCTACTTGTGGCTATGTCTCGGATTAGGATAGAATGTTTAGTTGAGCTTTAGACTTCACGGTGTTCACCAATTAAAGACAAAGATCTACTAAGGATCTTGAAGGAACTTCATCAACAAAAGGTATGTGGAGACTAAAAGTTATCTATCACTCAGAAGTCTATTCTATTTTATCTTCTAATGAGACTAAGTCGTATAACTATATAGACTTTTACATTATACACATTTGATATTTCGAGCCGAGTTTATCTCACTTATCTTTTTCTCGAAATATGTGTTGGAAACTTTTTGGTTTAGCTATGTTCATCATAATCTTGACGAATTTATTTGGAAGCAATTTATTTGTTGGAAACTAAATATAAGTCAAAAGATGATCATGTGAAAATTAGCTTGAACATCTTATATGATTTGTGTGAAACATTCATTTGATGTTAGCTTGGGAAGTTTCGTGTTGATCATTCGATCAATTGAAAATTACTTGAAACTAATGGTTTGTGTGAGACAACCATTGTTGTTTTCCAAGGATGTTTCAACGATTGAAATGAGAGTTTGGAACGGTTACCTATGTCTGGATATAACATGGTATGCATACATAGTATGCGAACTGTTTTGTAATGATTCAGGTCCGGGAACCTTGTTTGCGTACCTAGTGTGCGAACGGTTTTACCTGAGAAGGTTCGGGAACCTTTTTCGCGTAACTAGTATGCGAACGGTTCTACCTGAGTTGGGTTCGGGACGGCTGTTTGCGAACGGCTTGACATGCCAAGGTCCGGAGATGCTATTCGCGTACCTGGTTGGCGAACACAGTGGTAAATTCTACAATCGGTCATGTATGATTCTCATACTCATGAACTAAAACATTTATGATCTAAGGAATGCAATATTTGCAAACCGTGACTTAATGTTCATGAATTGATTCTTGTATAAGTACTTTGTACAATTACGAATCAAACCGATTTCGATTCGATTTTTTCATATATATTTCTATGAGATAGTGAACAATTGAACAAATCTATTTGAAACACAATTAGATTCATTTGATTATCTTTCATGATTAATTTATCTTCATATTTGATCTAGATGTGTTAGATGAATACGGCTAAGACAACAGTGTTCATATGGCTAACTTCGGTTAACTATTATTGAGCCAACTCAATATACACGTTTAGGTATGGTAACTCATATCTAAATGAAGGTATATTTCATTTGTGTATAACAAGATAAGACCATCTAACTGTGGAGATTGATTTCTTTATTTTAAAGCAGACTAGCTTGAATCTTAAATCAGGTTTTCATCTAACAGTGAATATTGAATGCTTTGTTACTAAGTTATCTTATCTTTGGTTGAAAGCAACCCTGATTTGAAAGACTATATAAGGGACAACTCTAGCAATGGGAAAACCTAATCCACACACTTCTGTGTGTTCCTAGTTGCGTACTAGAGTCTATTCTCCTTTAACTTAGGTTTTTCCTAAAACCATTATAGGTTAACGACTTGAAGGCTTCATTCGGATTCATGAAGCCAGATCCAACTATTTTCTCCGTAATTGCGTATTATGATCTTACTTGTTCTATCGTATTCAGTTTTATCTTCTCTTAGATTTACTCGAGATTTATCTCCAATATGTAAGATATAAAAAGTAATCATAGAAGTTCTTCGTCTCAGACTCTTGTGATTCCGCAATAACTTTTCCTGTTAATCAGTTGGGTTATTGTGAGGTGATTGATATTTCTAGGTTGCTCTTTGGGAGTATAAGACCGGATTATCAATTGGTTCTTGTTCACCTTGATTTATCAAAATACGGAACAAAAACCGAATAAAGAACATACATGTCCGCGGGAGACAGATTTGTTTATAAGTCTTAAACTTTGGGTCGTAGCAACCCTTAGTTGTGGGTGAGATCAGCTAAGAGAATCAAGTGCGCAGAATCCGGCGTGGTTCTAGAGGCGTAAGCAACGCGATTGTACTTTAATCGGTGTGAGACTTGGTTAGGGATCAACTACATTCCAATCCGAAGTTAACTTGTAGTCGGCTAGTGTCTGTAGCGGCTTAATACAGTGTGGTGTTCAATCTGGACTAGGTCCCGGGGTTTTATGCATTTGTGGTTTCTTCGTTAACAAAATTTCTGGTGTCTGTGTTATTTCTTTTCCGCATTATGTTTTTATATAATTGAAATATCACAGGTTGTGCGTAGTTCAATCAGTTAATAAATCCAACCTTGTTTGTTGGATAAAACTTGATTGACACTTCGGTATTGGTCTTTGGTACCATCCAAGTTACTTCTCATGTCAATCACGCTCGCAGATTTCTATTTGTTCGATTTGCTGATTATATTGAGAAAGAGATATAAACTATTTGATATATCTCTTGATTGAGCTCGCTTTTAAGTTTGTGCTCTCGGAATTATATTAGATTTTAGTTTATACAAATTGCTGAACGAATTATTGGGTGTGGTTTTTACATCCCCGTTTTTTCAATTGGTATCAGTGCAGGCAAACACACTAAGACCTCATAAGTCTATATTTGTAGCAATTTGATTTATGTGGATAGAAGTTTATCTCTTTCTAACGCACCTAGAAATATCTTCCAAAATTTTTGATTATGCCAATTGTCTTGGGTTTACCTCAAACGATAACTCCTTAGTAGATTCTTACGAATCCCGAGGTCGGAAACTTTTTCTATCAGATTCTGATAACATTCCCTCTAAAATGACAGTTAACACTATGTCAGATTCTGCGATGAAGCTTACCAGAACGGCAGAACCTTAAAAAAATCAGCTGAGATTATTGACGCTCAAGCTTATAAAATTAGATAGCTTGAAGAAAAGTATGCTCAAGTTACTGATGAACTTGAGAAGTCTCTTGATAGGGAACGTGAACTTTATGGTTTTATTGAATCTTTTTTCTAACAATATTGAAATACTCGTTTAAGAAACTACTCTTCAGCATGAAAAGATTATTGTTAAAGCACTGCTCGGTCGAAGTCGCAAGCGTTGCTATCTCAAGCTTGTTTTTCAAGTTTAGTTACCAAAACTATAAGTCTTGATTTTTAGTCTACTTATAGCTAAGTCTTGGATTAGGATATTAAGTGTAGTTGAGCTTTAGAATTCATGGCGTTCATCGAATGAAGACGAAGAACTACTCAAGGGAATTTCTGGAACTTCATCAACAAAAGGTATGTGGAGACTTGAATTCATCTATCACTCAAAATTCTATCTACTATATCTCCTATTTGAGACAAAAGTCGTATTGCTATATAGACTTCAATTATACTCATTTGATAATTCGAGCCGAGTTTATTTCGCTTATCTATTTCTCGAAATATGTGTTGGTAAGCTTTCGCTTTAACTAAGTTCGTCTTTTATTCTTGATGAAAGTCAAAAGATGATCATGTGAAAATCTCCTTGTAATATCTTACATCATTTGTGTGGGACAGTCATTTGATGTAGACTCAGAATGTTTCGTATTGATCATTCGATCACTTGAAAATTGCTTTGAAGCTAATAGTTTGTGTGAGACATCTATTGTCGTCTTCCAAGAATGTTTCGATGATTGAAATGAGAGTTTAGAACATGTAACCATGATTTTATATAAACATAGTGTATATTCACATCTATGTAAAGTCCAAAACCGGGAACCCATGTTATGCATAACCGTACGTGTACTGGTTGGTTGTTGGAAGTCCGAGAACTAAGTATGCATACCCGTACGCATACTGGCGGAAGTTCAAGTTCTGTGAATTTCTGCTGGAGTTTGGAAGTGTAATATGGTATGCGTACCCGTACGCGTACTGGCGTCACCAAACTCAGTTCGGCTACTTAGATATGCGTACCCATTTGCATACTTAAGTAGGTTATGTTCTAAAATTGGTTTGTTCATGAACTAATACATTTATGTAATAAGGAATGCAATCTTTTGCAAACCGTGGATACAATGTTCATGAAATGATTCGAGTGAATCAAAATCGATTTTGCTTCAATTGTGTCTTGTATACTTCTATGAGAATATAAGCAATTGAACAACTCTCTAACTAGTTTCATTTGAGTCATTTGAACTAGTTGGGATAAAGATGAATAAGGTTGATATGAAAGTTCTCATATGGCTAACCATTGGTTAATTATTGTTGAACCAACTAAGTGTACACGTTTAGGTACGATCACCTCTATCTAAATGATGGTACATTTCATTTGTGTATAATAAGCTAAGTTCGATCTAACAGTTGAAAGATATTAGCTTGAATCTAATCAGGTTTTCATCTGACGTGAATATTGAATGCTTTGTTACCAAGGTAAAATTGATTGCAAACCCTGATTTAGAGACTATATAAAGGACAACTCTAGCAACTGGGAAACCTAATCCCCACACCTCATGTGTGATACTAGTTGCGACTAGAGTCGATACTCCTTTATCCTTAGGTTTTTCCAAAACCCAGTAGGTTAACGACTTAAAGACTTCATTGGGATTGTGAAGCCAGACCCAGCTATTTTCTCTGTAGTTGTGTGTTCTGATCTTGCTGTTTTCTATTGTGATTGAGTACTATCTTCTTTAAGATTTGCTCGAGATTTATTCTCCGATAGGCAAGATTGAAAAGTAGTCACAAACATCTTCAAATCATCGTTTGTAATTCCACAATATCTTGTTTCATTAATCGATTAATATTATTGTGAGGTGATTGATAATACTGGGCTATTCTTCGGGAATATAAGTCCGGTTTATGAATTGGTTCCTGTTCACCTTGATTTATCAAAAGACTGAACAAAACTCGTAGGTATATCTGCGGGAGACAGATTTATCTATTCAATAGAATTTTCTGTGTGATACAGATTTGTTTATCAAGTCTTCAACTTTGGGTCGTAGAAACTCTAAGTTGTGGGTGAGATCAGCTAAGGGAATCAAGTGCGCAAAATCCGATGTTGTTCAAGAGGCGTAAGGAACGCAACTGTACCTTGATCAGTGTGAGATTGGTTAGGGCTCAACTGCATTCCAGTCTGAAGTTAACTGGTAGTAGGCTAGTGTCTGTAGTGGCTTAATACAGTGTGGTGTTCAAATATGGAGTAGGTCCCGGGGTTTTCCTGCATTTTCGGTTTCGTCGTTAACAAAATTTCTGGTGTATGTGTTATTTCTTTTCCGCGATATATTTGTTTATATAATTGAAATATCACAGGTTGTGCGTAATTTCAACCAATTGTGAATCCAACCTTTGGTTGTTGATTAAATTGATTGACACTTGGATATTGGTTTTTGATACCGTCCAAGTTATTTCTTATATTCAATCAGGCTCGCAAATTCCTATTTGTTTTATCGCGGATTGAATCGAGAAATTGACATATAACTCTTTGATATACTTTTCTTAAGATTGAGTCTGACTGTCTAGTTGACTTTCTTGAAAGTATATTGGTGTTAGTCCATACAGATTGCTAAGCGAAATATTGGGTGTGGTTGTTAAACCCACGCTTTTTCAATTTGTACCAGAGCAGGCAAACACGTTTAAGACCTTATAAGTTTTTGTTTGTAGCGACCTGACTCTATGGACAGAGGTGCTCTCTATAAACGTACCGCCAGTCTTCGATGGCTCGAATTAATTATGACGGAAAATTGTTATGCGTGCCTTTCTTCAAGCGCGTGATTTTCAACCATGGGTTTACGTTGTTAATGGCTATGATCCTCCAGTTGTTACAATAGGCACTGTAACTGTTCCAAAGGATATCAGTGAATATGATGTTGTCGAGATTCTTGCTGCAAAGCAGAATTCTGACGGATTGAATGCAATCATCCATGCCATTACCACAGATCTTCAGCACCATGTGACTACGTGTACTCGGTCTAAAGATGCTTGGGATATTTTAGAAACCATATTTGAAGGGAATACCTGTGAAAAAGAAGCAAGGCTTCAAAACCTAAATTCTGAATGGGAAAACCTTTGTATGGCAGATGAAGATTCATTTGATGAGTTTAATCACAAAGTGTCTGAAATTGTTAATGCATCTTTTGCGTTGGGTAAGACTATTCATTATGATGAAAATTCTCAGATCATTTCCATCTAGATACGATTCTAAGAAACATGCCATCGTTGAAGGAAATAACCTTGATGTGCTTTCCAGAAATACTCTCGTTGGAAGTTAAAGATCTTTGATCATGAGCATGTATCCAAATCTGGAAAGGATATTGCTTTCAATGAACAAAAGAACATTAAACTACTTGATAAAATTAAAAGTGTTGGCATCTCTGAAGATGATCCTTTTGAGACTGATTCATCAGATGAAGATCTTGACAAGTCAGCCTCTTTGGTCACAAGACAGTTTAAGAATTTCTTTTGAAGAGAAGCAAATGGTTCACTAGATATAAACCTAAGTCATCAGTTAAACCTCATAATCGTGTTCCCCCTAAAAACAGAAATACTGACGATACTGATGACGAGTATATGCCACAGTGCTTCAAGTGTAAAGGCTTTGGTCATTTCGCAAATGAGTGTCCAAATCGTAGAAAATACACTGGAAACAAAGGTCTTGCTACAACTCCTGATTAAATGTCTGATCATTATTATTCAAATGAAGATGAAAAATCAAGTGTTGCGCTCCTAGCTGAAAATATTAATTTTGATAATTGTAGCAATACTCACATCAATCATGATATTTTTCCTGGAGAAAGTTCTTCAACAATTTTGGAGGATAAAATGGATTTTCTCTATCTACTGGAGATTCTATTTCTAATGTTTCAGGTACCTCAATTTGTCTAGCAGCCTGCTCCGCTATAGTGTCTGAACCATCCTCCACTTTGACATGTTCTTATTGTACTCTTAAGGGTCACGAAATCTCTAATTGTTTCAAGTACAAGCATAAAGTAAGATATGTCAACAAACTTCAACGGAGAGAAAATCGATTACCAAACAAGCTTAAACTTGTTCAGAAATCGTCTGAGGTATGTAAACTAAATCCCTCTCCGAAAAGGTTAATTTCTAAAGAACCAATTAGACCTCTCCGGAAAAAAACAAGGTCTAAGAATTCTGTGGAAGAAGTAGTTAGGAACTCTTTATAAAAGGTTCACGGTGGACAAATAATTGTTCACCCCAACACAGCATAATTGTGTTGGCCGTGCATCTTGTCTCAAGTGCCTGATTTCAAAGAGACAAGAGTGAAGCACATTCAAGTCTTAAAAAGAAAAGAAAAGAAAATCCTTTTTTTTTGGTTGTTTTCTTTTGTTTGTTTGGGTTCAATTAAAAAAAATAATTTGGTTGATCCTTTCATATCACAAATTGGTATTGAAATGATCTTCCCTTTTTCGTTAAAAGAAGGTTAAAATCGACAATTCTGCCCTCTTTAGGGCTGAGAATTGAGCGTATGTGAATCCTTAGTTTGTATAAAGGTTCCGTAACCCTATATTCCTTTTTCCTTCTCTAAAAAACTCTTTTCATCACAAGTTTGCTTGTAGAGCTTGTTCAGTGATTTTCTCTCACAAACCCATTTTTTTATGGAGACTCCAAGCATCATGATTTCTGATGGAAACGAAGTTAATATGATTTTTAAGCCGTCAATCATGAAGGAAAAAGATAAATTGGTAAAGACTCCAAGGGTTGTTCCTTCAAATCTTCAGAAGTTTTCTGGTGTTCTTGAAGAGTTGAAGGAAATAAGAAAGGAGATGCAGCAAATAAAGGCTTTTGTGTTTAGGACTCTTGAAATTCAGAAGGCCCTGGTTCGGCATCAGTCAAGAAGGTTCATTGAAATTGACTCCTATCTTCATGAACCTTATGTTCCAATAGCTGTTGACGACAAGGAGTTCGGGGACGATAAAGAATTTTTCAAAGGTCTTAATGTCTAGGAAACTTCTTATGAGAATTTATTCTTGTATTTTAAGAAGGATAACTAGGGGTTGGAATATCCAGTATTGTGAGTACACATAGCTATTTCCAACGATTTTCATCTTGCAATGTTTTTAGATTTATTTATTTAAATTCTAAAGTTTATTTGGAAGATGATTTTGCAGTATTAATCTTTATGGTTTTATATATTGCAACTTGTTATGGGATATGTATGTTTGCGTCCATGAACTATGATTGTCCCATACATGGTCAAAAGTTAAGTCTTTCATATGTCAATATTGATAAAAGATTGAATGAACTTTTGACAAACAAAAGTTAAGCCTATTATGTCATTATGCAAATTTTGGTGGAAGATAGGATGAACTTTTGTTTACAAAGATTAAGTCTATTATATGTCTCTATGCAGATATTGATGAAAAATAAAATGAATCTTTGAATATTCCGCAGTATTGGTTTTCATGATCCACATCTTTGTGTAAATATTGTGCGGCTCCGTAAGTTTTCTTATGTTGAGCATTTCCAATTAAATTAATCACGGGTTCTCTTGTGGTTAATTTAATTGAGTATTTTGGATACAAATTCATGTTTCATGTGATTTGTTAATGTCCAAAGAAATCCTTCTTTTCTTGTGAAAGTAAGGTCGCTCTTGTTGAAAAAGCGGGTAGTCTAACAACCTCACCCAATATTTCGCTTAGCAATCTTTATGGACTAACTCCAATATACTTTCAAGAGAGTCAGCTAGACAGTTAGACTCAATCTTAAGAAATATATATCAAAGAGTTAATATCTCAATTTCTCGATTCAATCCTTACTCAAGCAAACAGAAATTTGCGAGTCTAATTGAATACAAGAGAAATAACTTGGATGGTACCAAAGACCAATATCCAAGGATCAATTAATTTCAATCAACAACCAAAGGTTGGATTTACCAATTGATCGATTCAACGCACAACCTGTGATATTTCTATTATATAACAAAGTATAATGCGGAAAAGAAATAACACATACACCAGAAGTTTTGTTAATGAGGAAACTGCAAATGCAGAAAAACCCCGGGACCTAGTCCAGATTGAACACACACTGTACTAAGCCGCTACAGACACTAGCCTACTACAAACTAACTTCGATCTGGACTGCAGTTGAACCCCAATCAATCTCACACTGATCCAAGGTACAGTTGCGCTCCTTACGTCTCTGATCCCAGCAGGATACTACGCACTTGATTCCCTTAGCTGATGCCATCCACAACTAAGAGTTGCTACGACCCAAAGTCGAAGAATTTAATAAACAAATCTTTATCACACAGAAAAAGTCTACGATAATAGATAAATCTGTCTCCCACAGAAATACGTACGAGTTTTGTTCCGTCTTTTGATAAATCAAGGTGAACAGGAACCAATCGATAACCCGGACTTATATTCCCGAAGAACAGCCTAGAATTATCGATCACCTCACAATAATCTTAATCGACTAGTGAAACAAGATATTGCGGAATCACAAACGATGAGACGAAGATGTTTGTGATTTCTTTTCTATCTTGCCTATCGGAAATATCAATCTCAAGCCAATCTTACGATTGTACTCGTACGATAGATACAACAATATCAAATCACACAACTACAAGAAAAGTAGTCCGGTCTGGCTTCACAATCCCAAAGAAATCTTTAAGTCGTTAACCTATAGGGTATCGAGAAGAAACCTATGGTTAAAGGAGAAGCGACTCTAGCTAACACAACTAGTATCACAGAGGAGGTGTGGGGATTAGGTTTCCCAATTGCTAGAGTTCTCCTTTATCTATTTTTCAAATCAGGGTTTGCAATCATATAAGCTTAGTAACAAAGCATTCAATATCCATCTGAAAAAGCGGGGGTCTAACAACCACACCCAATATTTCACTTAGCAATCTGTATGGACTAACTCCAATATACTTTTAAGAGAATCAACTAGTCAGTCAGAATCAATCTTAATAAAAATATATTAAAGAGTTACATTCTTATAATTAAAATCCATCTGAAAAATGGGACTGGAGAATGTATATCGGAAACCATTTACATGGGCTTCAAGGGTACCGCTACCGGTCTTATACTCTTGCTTTTCTATCGAGTAACGAAGTGCAACATCAGTTAACTTTGGAATCTTAGAATTTTATGTTTCCAACTGCAGGTCTTCTTTGTAGGAGACCGACAGAGTGGGAGATTTTTTAGCACAACCCTCTTCCTCTTCCTCAAGAATATAACCCTTGGACATAGTCCATTCAGGATAATATTCTTTGTAGAAGAATTGACGCTGCTTCAGCCTCCTGGCAGTACTCAAATTTAAAGCCTTACCAAGTTTTGCCTGATTATACCTGCGGGCCTCCTCCTGATACATTTCTGGGTTGTCAGATTGGCGAACCAATTGATCGCTTTATGCAATGACCACGCCTACATTCATATGGTTATTAACATTGCAAATTTCCCTAATTTCATAATGCCGAATTTGTTGGGCTCAAATTCCAAAATTCCTCCAAATTGACCCAGTGTGTCATAATCTAGATTAATCATCAAGTGAGCAAATCACAAAAATAAATAAATTAACCAATTCGAATGTAAAAATCACCAAGTGGCAAATCTCATCTCTGTTAATTGAAGGTCCCATGAAGATCAAGGGATTTAGTATCATCTTTAGTCATGGGGCAGTCAGTTGCTGCGGCTTGCTATTTTTCGTCCCAGATGAGATGGTGGTGCACCGGTTGATGCTTAAGCTTTCCTGCAGTACAACTGAGCTATTGTGCCTTCTTGCAATTAGTGCTAAAGAGTCTAGACCTGTCAAATTGACAAATCTGTCTGCTAGGTGTCACGGTGGGGTGCTCAAATAGTCAAACTGGACAGGCAAATGTTTAAGTTTGAACATTTGTCCGTAGCGTGAGAAGATATGCAGCGTGGTTGATGTTTGTTGAGCGGTACATCTATAGGTAATGTCATTGCCGCTAAAGAGCTACTTACTGATTATTAAATTCCTACTTAAACTCATTTTTATCTTCGTTTCCACTCACAGCTTCTCTATATTACATATGAAAAAAATTGATTTTTAAATTTCAGAAAATATGGAAAAACATATCAATTTATAAGAATCATGTATTTTACACTACATCAATGGTGCACAAAAGAAGTTTTGATATTTTGGGAGAAGTTTATTCAAGAATCAAGACTGTCAATGGGGGTACCGTTTTGCTTGGAGATGTACCAATATGCATATAAGACAAAAAAGCATTCTCCTTTAGGGTGCATTCCCAAGCAAAGTGGTACCCCCATTAGGAGCCTTGAGTTTATTGAGCAACTCTGTGGAGATATTTGAATCCTCGAAATTTGTGATGCAAAAGGGTTGTCAAAGTCGTTTTCTTGCTATCAACAAAGAAAAGGTTGAATACGTAGTTACGGGCTGGGATATATAAATAAATCAATCCAGAAAAGGGTTAAACTGATTTGATGTGGTATGAACAAAGTGGCCTTTTGAATTTAAAATTTGAATTTGTTAAGTTGTTGCGATCTTTTAATTAAATTATTAAATCAAAATTGCAGGAAAAAAGATGTAAAACGGACTGGCAAATAACACACGACTACAAAAATTGCTATAACATCCTCAAGGCGTTGAACATATTTGATTCCAACTTGTTGGAACAGTTGCTGATTTCACATCTGCAAAACAAAGATTAGAACACAAAATAAAGTGACGGCTGAGTCACGACCAGGTCGCTCTCTTTAGGACGTTTCGTGGCTCTGCCTTGAATTTTGTGCAAGCAGTTCTTTCTCCGTCACAACGTCCCCACGATAAAACAGCCGAGAAAAACTCTCTTTCGATCTCTCATGCACACAATGAGAAATCGACCACTTCTACTCTCTCTAGTCTTGCTCAGTATTTTTGGTCTCTTGATTCTTAGAAAACAATCGTGTAAAACTTATATTTTCTTTCTGTTCTCAAAACTGTTTTTATAACCAGGCAGTCAATGCAAATTAATGGAGAATAAATTGGATTAATTGTTGCAGTTAAAATTCCATTCGAAACAGTAAAAAAACGGGCAAATAAATCATGCCATAATTCGCGAAATTAAAACATAAATAAGTGCAGTAAAAACGGTTTGAAAAAATCTTTTAAAAAGAGCAAAAATACTTTCCAAATTGAAGAGACCTCCCAAGACCCCCAAGGCCCAGGGCCCCGCTCCCGGAATAATATAATATATATAAATATATATACAATAAGTAGGGTGAGGGATTCGATCCTGAGACCTAACCAACCCTCCGGGCCCAAAATACTTAACCACTGGGCCAAGCTCGAATTGTTGATATAAATGTACAAAAGAATTATTTTAAAACATATATCCCAACAGCTTCACCTGTTTCTCAAGTGCCTCCAACATGTTCATCATGTTTCTCACCAGAAACGACATCTCATATTCACCTTGATGTTAATCTCTCCCAGCATTCAAATTCCAATCTGAATGTTCATGCTAATACACACAAAATCTTAGAGGTGTCTGTCAAAGACACTAAGAAAACCAACAAACTTCCCACCTTGGAGACTTGGACGAAAAAGTGAAAAAGAAGAAGTTTATCAAATAGTTTTAGTTAAATGTATTACTTACTAACCATCAAATTACTATCCATGTAGAATCAAAGATCAGAGCATACACATCCAGAAATAATCATGTATCAGTTTAGTTTCCGGTGGTAAAATTATCGGTCTCGAAATGTCCAAACACTTTTATTTGGCTCATCGGTAGGTATTTGCGTTGTATATAATTGCAATGCATAGTTTCTCTTACTTCAACCCTCATCTGATTTTTAATCTAATTATTACCGACTAATATATCTGCAAATATTTTTATTGTTTTCAATTATACCGACTAATATATCCATCTGCATATCATCGTCAGAAGAATCAAAATTAGGATCCATTAAAGAAATTAAATCGAGTAAAATGACAAGAAAGGAAAAATATATTTCATATGTATATTTAGAAAATTGAAAAAACCTAATTTGTATAGGAGAGGTGCAGGGGAGAAAAAACATGGGTGCAAAGGAATTGCCAGACGACAATAACCTAGCCGCTAAGTGGCAGTACTGATATTCGTGACGTGCTGCTAAACACTAATTTTTTTTTCACGTTTTACCATAGTGGAAAAGCATGCATGTCCATCCACCTGGATTCTCAATTTTTTTTTTATTTGTGCATTTGCATGAGAATCACCTAAAGGATTATAAACCCTAGAATAATAGGATACTTAAGGGCCAAGTATTGGAGGCTATAAAGGAGAAACCTAAGGCTTAAATAAAAACATCTCATATTATACTTTTTTTCTACATTCAACATTTTAGAGCTTACCCCGGTAGGGGGAAACCAGGAACGATGTAATAATGTGTAGCTAAAATTCTATTGATTAATGATGAATTCAATTTTCTAAGCGTGAAGTTTTATTAGTTATACAAGTTAGTTGAAGTTTTTATCATTTTATCGTTTATTTTCACTATATCTAGGGTTTATGATTAATCTCTAGATTCTTCAAGTGGACAATTGCATTATTCTATTGATCATTTTAATGCTAGCAGAGAGTTGAACGATCTGTAATTGCCGATCATCTCCTACACAAATAGAGAAGGTGAGACCTTGTAGAGGGATTTTGTGGAGAAATCGTATGTGAAGACAACACTAGTAAGAAAAGCCTTGCGCTAAGAGTTATGATACCAGGACCAACCTAAATTCACAATCCCTAAAGCATTTATTAGATTACACCTTGAGTGCGCTACTACTTGGTGGCTCAGTTGGATAAAATCTGGTGTTCGAGCGCTTCGACATTCAGTGATATGAGGAGTTTTGGGGATAGCTAAGCATACCTACTATTCCACGGTTGGTGATATATTATTCTTACAAAAGATAGATAACAATGATGATTCGGTTAAAGTTTGATAACCGCAAATGATTCATCATCATCTTTTCACCATTGCTTGTTATTCTTTTTAGTAAATTATTCAACCAATCTCCTCTTAATATTTTATTTGATTATAGTTTTGTTAATCCAAAGAACATATCAATTACATATCTCTCTATGAGAGGATCCTTACTATCACTATATTACTAGTTAATTAGTGAGAAATATATTTTGAGAAATTTGTTGCACTTACGGCACGCATCATGCCCATACAGATGTGCTCATCGCTAGCATATGTTGGCATGCCGTAACTTAGAACCCAGAGGGATGCATTCATCAAGTTATCATCAAGTTAAAACCTAATGATATTCTCCAATAACCTAACCATCAAGTTAGCATATGTTGTCGATTCCATCTTCTTGTCAACATTTTTTTGGCTCTGGAGAGACATGAATTTGTCATGTATATAATTGCAGCATAGTATTTCTTTTACTTTTAGCCTTATCTGATTCTTCATCCAATTGTTGCAAATATGTGCAAATTCTTTTGTTGGCCTTTATTATACCTCTCTAGATCCATTTTCATATCCTCGTCAGAAGAATCAATTCAGATCCACTAAATAGAAAATAAATTAAGACAAACTGGGAGAGAAAAAATATACTTAAGAAAGATTTAGAAAATTTGGAAAGTTGATTTGTGTAACAGAGGTGTCATTTGTGAATAGAAAATGGTATCGAATTTATAGAAGGAAAAAGAAAAAAAAATCATTGGTGGCAAAGGAATTGTCGAGCGCCAATGGCTTAGCCGCTGAGTTGCAACACTGGCTTCTCAAAAAAGTTTTATTTAAGCATAAGATGGAGATCCTATCCAGGAAATATTATGTTAGAGCATTGCTCGGTCGAACTCACAAGTGTTACTATCTCAAGCTTGTTGTCAAATTTAGTTGTCGAAACTATATCTTGATTTCTAGTCTACAATTAGTTGAGTCTCGGATTAGGATAGAAGTATGTAGTTGAGAATCGGACATCACCGCGTTCTACCGTTTGAAGTCGAAGATCAACCAAAGATTTTTGAGAACTTCTTCAACAAAATGTAAGTGAAGACTGAGCCACCTATTTCTCAAGTTATATTCATCCTCTATCTATTAGACGTTTTCGCATAACTAATTAGACTAGTGTAAGCATATCAAGAATTTTGAGTCAAGTTTAACTTGGTAATTAGTTCCCGAAATATATATGACTATGCTTAATGAACATTTGTTTCATACTTGATGAATTTCGGTTAAGAAAATTTTATTGTTCATAATCTAAATTATGATTCAAGATTACCATTAGAAAATAGCCTGGAACAATGATATGTTTCATTGATGTTATTTGGGAATGTTTTGAATTGATTTAGAGAGAGCAATATAGAACTATTGATAATCTGGATACATGACAGTATGCATACCAGTTTCACAAACTGGGAAAACTGTTATAAGTCCGGAGCCGCATTACATGTACCCTATACACGTACCATAGTAGCTATATGTCGACAGTGACTTAGTGGTACACATACCCGGTATCCATACCACAAAAAGACTGCGAACTTGTGAACCTGGAATGATACGCATACCTAGTATGCATACCGAAAAAGAATTGTTGGTTTTGAAACCGGTGTGGTATCCATACCGGATATGCAAACCGTAAAAGTTTTGTATGTTCCGGAACTTATACTTGTATTAAAGGTACACATACCCGGTACATGTACCATGACAAATATAGTCATGAACAAGGTTAAGTACACGTACTTACCCTGTCGAATATTTTCAGATGCACATAAAATTATTTCTGTGAGATAATTAGCATTTGAATAAATAGACATGATTGATCACATTATAACCTATGGTTGTGACTCAAACTTAAATTCTTAAGTGTTTATGAAAATGATTAAGCTTATAGTTCAATCGACTAGTTTCAGCTAACCATTTATAAACAATGTCCTTATACACGGTTCGGCTACGGTTCATCCTAACCAGAGTGTATATCTTGATATGTCAATCACATTTCAAAGATTCTTTTAATGGTGGATATTGTTTGCTTGGTTCCAAAGCCATCTTAACTTAATCCTATCGCAACCTATGCTTTGAAAGTTTATATAAGGAGAACCTCAAGCAACTGGGATTTTTGAATCCCGACGCTATCTTTGTGTATCTCAGTTGTAAACTAGAGTCGTCCTCTTCCTAGAACCCTTTTAGGGTTTAGCGACTAAAGAGACTTCATAGGGATTCATGAAGCGAGGTCCAACTATCTTTTATCTTGATAGTTCGTGTATCCTGGTTTTGTTTGATTGTTGAGCTACTCAGTCGAACAAGATAGATATAAATCTCAAAGTTCTCTTCGTCTCAGACTTTGTGATTCCACAAGTTTAATATTTGTGAGGTGAAATAATCTAAGCTGCTCTTCGGGAAGCATAAGTCCAGATTTTGTTAGTTAGACTTTGTCTATTGCTATCGGTTTCCAGTCTCACCTTGATCTACGATCAAAAAGGAAATCACCATATAGGCTTATCTGTGGGAGGAAGATTGGTTTAAAGTCTTCATCTGAGTTGAAGCAACTCTTAGGCTGTAAAGGATGTCAGTTAAGGGAATCAATTGCGCGGAGTCCTGCTGGGATTCAAGAGGCGCAAGGAACGCGATTGTAAATAAATTGCTGTGAGGTTTTAATTCGGTCTCAAATACATTCCAGGGGTCTCAAACACTATAGAGGCTTAATACAGTTTGGTGTTCAATCTAGACTAGATCCCGGGGTTTTTCTGCATTTTTCGTTTCCTCGTAAACAAAATTTATGGTGTTTGTGTTATTTCTTTTCCGAATTATATTGTTTATCTTTATAATTGAAATATCATAGGTTGTACGTAAATCAATCAAAGTAGATATATCCATCCTTGTTTGTAGGATAGGACTTGAATGATTCTTGGATATTGATCTTTGGAATCGTCCAAGTACTCTCACACGTAAATCAGTTTCACGGACTTGTCTCTGTGAACTTTCTGATTTTGGGAAAAAGAGATACAACTCTAAATGTTATCCCTTGATTGAGATTCATTAAGTTTAACTCTCGGAATTGTATTTAAGTTTGTCCATACAAGTTGCCTAAGAAAAAGTTGGTGGTGTATTTTGTTACCCCCGCGTTTTCAATTGGCATCAGGGCAGGAAAACACGTTTAAGACCTAATAAGTATGTGCTTGAAACTCTCTAAGAATTTGTATTCACGTGTAAACATGTCTCCTATTGATTTTGATTACACCAAGTGTTTGGGACTTACCTCAAAGGATAACATCTTAGTTAATTCTTCTGAATCCAGAGGAGATACTCCTAAATACACAAATGGCTTAAAAAATGCTGCTGAGATGATTTATTTTCAAATCTCCAGAATTAAGGAACTTGAAAAACAAAAGGCTCGGTATATTGATGAACTTGAAAAGTATTTAGTTAGAAAGCGTGATCCCATTAACATGATGGAATCTATTCCTGGCGATATCGAAAAACTTATTCAAGAAACTAACATACTCCGAGAAAAGGTTAGTATACTTGAGGATTCTGTCAAGGAAAACGAGAAAAGTGAGAAGCATTTAATTGAGCTCCATTCATCAGAAATGAATGAACTTCGTGTTAAAAAGGAAAAAGTCGATTCTGATCTTCTTTAAGATCGGGAATAGAATGAACTCCTTTAAAAGGATAATTATGCACTTATGAGTAAGGAATCCTCAAAACTGATGTTGTCCTTGAATCTTCAATGACATCACCTAGCTTTGAGAATTCCGTTTTGGGAAAGGAAACTGGTAAGAAACAATTTCATATAAAACCAATACATATTTTCGATAGATATCATGAACCGACTAAGTTTCCTGGTAATCCACGAAGCTATTCACACTGCGGTAAAGAAGGTCATTTAGCATTAAAATGCTTCAGAAGAAGAAAACAGATTACTAAACTTAAAAAATTGCTCACTTTTGCAATTGAAGAAGTGAAAAATATTTCTGCATCTTCAATCGATTTTAACACTGTAGAAAATTTGAAGACTTATGTCAACAAATCCTCTCTGAACCTGGATAAGCCTAAATATCCTCACTCCATAGTGTCACACAACATTACTAGTATCAGATTTCATATTGATAATGAGGATACGACATGAAGTTCTTCCTCAAAGAATTGGATCCCTGATTCAAATTCCTTGAAAAGGATTTCAAGAGGTCCTACACTTACCTCAAGAAATTCCTCAGAACTTTTGAGTGTGATTAACAGATCTAGCAAACATGAAAGCTCATCGGAATCTTCTATAACAAAACAAACTAGAAGAAAAGAGAGAAAAATGAGAAATCATCACTTGAAAAACCTCAGTGCATCACTTGGTAATATACCTGGTGAGACTGAAAAAGTGGGGGTACAACAACCACACCTAATATTTCGCTTAGCAATCTGTATGGACAAACTCCAATATACTTTCTAGATAATCAACTAGACAGTCAGACTCAATCTAGATAAAAAGTATATCAAAGAGTTTATATCTCAATCTCTCGATTTGATATATACTCAAGCAAATAGAAATCTGCGAGTCTTTATCAAATACTAGAGAGATAACTTGGTGGTACCAAAGACCAATATCCAAGTGTCAGTCAATTTAAATCAACAACCAAAAGGTCGGATATTCTAATTGATTGAACAACGCACAACTTGTGATATTTCAATTATATAACAAAATATAATGCGGAAAAGATATAACACAAACACCAGAATTTTCTTAACGAGGAAACCACAAATGCAGAAAAACCCCGGGACCTAGTCCAGATTGAACACACAATGTATTAAGCCGTTACAGACACTAGCCTACTCCAAATTAACTTCGGTCTGGATTGTAGTTGAACCCCAATCAATCTCACACTAATCCAAGGTACAGTTATGCTCCTCCGTCTCTGATCTCAGCAGGATGCTACGTACTTGATTCCCTTAGTTGATCTCACCCACAATTAAGAGTTGCTACGACCCAAAGTCGAAGACTTTAATAAACAAATCTGTATCACACAGAAAAGTCTATGATAATAGATAAATCCGTCTCCCACGAATATACCTACGAGTTTTGTTCCGTCTTTTGATAAACCAAGGTGAACAGGAACCAATTGATAAACCAGACTTATATTCCCGAAGAACAGCCTAATATTATCAATCACCTCACATTAATCTTAATTGACGCAGCGAAAAAAGATATTGCGGAATCACAAATGATGAGACGAAGTGTTTGTAATTTCTTTTATATCTTGCCTATCGGAGATATCAATCTCAAGACAATTATTACAATTGTACTCGTACGATAGAAACAAAAAGATCAGATCACACAACTGCAAGAAAGTAGTATCGGTCTGGCTTCACAATCCCAATGAAGTCTTTAAGTCGTTAACCTGGTTTAGAAGAAGAAACCAAAGGTTAAAGGAGAATCGACTCTAGCTTAGCACAACTAGTATCACACAGAAGGTGTGGGGATTAGGTTTCCCAGTTGCTAGAATTCTCCCTTATATAGTCTTTCAAATCAGGGTTTGCAATCAATGTTAGCTTGGTAACAAAGCATTCAATATTCACCGTTAGATGAAAACCTGATTAGATTCAAAATAATATCTTTCAACTGTTAGATCGAAAACTAGCTTGTTACACACAAATGAAATGCATGTTTCTAAGCTTGTGTAACCGTACCTAAACTTGTACATTTGTTGGTTCAACAATAGTCAACCAAATGGTTAGCCATATGATCACTTTCATATCAACCATATTCTTCTTCACGATAACTAGTTCAAGTAACTCAAATGAACTAGTTAGAGAGTTGTTCAATTGCAAGGAAATCTTATGTAACTACACAAGACGCAATTGAAGCAAAAACGATTTGATTCACTTGAATCGGTTCATGAACTATATATCCACGGTTTGCAATTTGCATTCCTTAGTTTATATAAGAATAAGTTCACAAACATCATTTTTAGATATAACATACTCAAGTTCGCGGACTGGGTTCGCGGACTTAATTTTCCGGACGGAGTTCACAAACTCCAGCAGGATTTTTCGGGACGAGAAGTTCCGCCAGTTCGCGGACTTGGCTCACGCTACCATTCCGGTTTTATTGATCAAAAAAGTTCGCAAACTTCGGTTCAAGGAATAAGGACTTATACATATATGTGTTTCCACAATAATACTTATATCCTCCAATGGTTATATAATCTAAACTCTCATTTCAATCGTTGAAACATTCTTAGAGGACGTTGATATTCTATAGTTGTTATTCACAAACTATTTTTCATCAAAGTAAGCAATTTTCAAAGTGGTTGAAACTTGTCATGACTTTCGTCACTAGGTAAAGATGAACTTGGCTAAAGCGAAAGCTTACCAACACATATTTCGAGAAATAGATAGGCGAGATAAACTCGGCTCAAAATAGCAAATGTGTATAATCTAAGTATATATAACAAAACGACTTTTGTCTCAAGATAGGAGATACATAGACTTTTGAATGATAGATAAGTTCAAGTATCCACATACCTTTTAGTCGATGAAGATCCACCGGTTCTTTGAGTAGTCCTTCGTCTTGTATGATGATTGCTATGGAGTTCTTGAGATCAAATACACTTTCTATCCTAGTCCGAGACCTTAGCTATAGTAGACTAGAAATCAAGACTTATAGTTTTGATCACTAACATTGACAAACATGCTTGAGATAGCAACGCATGCGAGTTCGACCTAGCAATGCTCTAACGGATACTATGTCTCACTTTGCTACCTAACGGTACAACATTAGTCCTTGAAACTAACTTGAGAGTTATAAGGACTGCACTGATATCAATTTTTGATATGAATGATGAGGATTGCTCAAGTCTTATGTAGTTAAGTTTAATCTCTTTCTATAAAAGTAACATATGATATTTTAGTTGATCTTGGCTCATTAATATTTTATTGATCTTTTGTTATTTCCCATGAGAAGTAAGTGTTAATATATTCATGTGCTCTAAAGATGTATCCGTCTGGAAATCATTATTTATTGAGCTAAGAATACATTATTGACACTTGAAGAGATCAACTACCATTTAAGTAAAATTTTATTGTGATGAATACTCATTATAATCTCTTAGTACAAGAACCCGATCCACGAACTAGTGTTTTCGTACCAGTTCACGTACTCTGCTAGGGCTTAGAGACAAAGCCATCTATAAAAGAATAAAGGATTCCTATTTGTTTGTAAAAACTCTTGTATTGACCTAAAAAATAGTTGAGTCATATTTTTCTAAAAATATGGAAAGCTTAAAAAGACCTCATGAAACCATTGATCTTGATGATGGAGATGTCAAAGAAGAAAGAAGCGTGTTTTAGGGAGCTCTATTGAAAAGGATGGCTGAGAGAAAAGAACAAAAAACCTGGGTTGCAGAGTCCATCAAGACTCTGACTCATTCTCAGAATGACTCAAAGGTTGATATTGTAAATAAATCATCTTATTGATGGTCAAACCAAAATATTTTAGAAGAAAAAGTCCTAATTAATACGGAACCGGAAGAAGCTGATTTCTAAATGCACAAAATCTCGAAAACTTGCTCGCATCGTCAATTGGAAGGTTGGTGTCTTAACTCACGAGCATGGCCTCTCAACAGTCAAGCGGATTAAGGACATCAGTGATACGTACTATGATGGAGTTTTGGAAAGGTATGAAGAAATAAATGAGTTATAATTTAACTCATTTTTCTTGGAAACTTCTTGTGAGAATTTATTCATGCTTTTGAAAAGGATAACTAGGGTTTGGTATAGCAAAAATTGTGATTACACAAGCTATTTCCAACGATTTTCATCTTGCATGTTTTTAAGTTTATTTATTTAAATTCTAGAATTTTTGGAAGATGAACTTGCAGTATGTAATCATTATTGGTTTAATATATTGCAAAATCTTATGAGATATATGTGTCTTTTGCATTTTGTAAATTGAACTGATATCTCATATATGCTTAGAAGTTAAATCTATTGTGTTTTTCATAAACCAAAAACAGAACAAACTTTGTGAGAATTTTCTCGCAGTATCGATCTACTTGTAATCACACTTCTGTGTTAATACTGCACTATACACTCCGTAAGATTTTCTTATGTTGAGTCATACCAATTAAAATTATCTTCGTGTTCATAACTGACGTTGAGATTAATTTAAGTCGATATTCAGGATACAAATCCATGTGATTTGTTAATGTCCGACAAAAAAATCCTTATTTTTCATTAAATTAAGGTCACTCATGTTGTTCTCTTGGGAATGACATCAAATGGGGGAGAGTTCTTAAATGAACATGCACTTAATTTCTATATCTTTGTGGGGTGTGTGAATGTGGAATTTACAGGGGATGCTTGTATCTTAAATCTCCTAGATGAGCGCTAAGTATTTCATACTATGTGATATCATTTAAATAAAAGTTGATATAAGAAGTTGCATATTAACTATGTTCTTATATATTGTCTCTAATTTCCTTTAGTATCTTTTAGTTGAATTCATTACGATCCCATGATTTTCGTACCTTTTCCAATTTTTATTGACAAAGAGGGGAAATTAATTAGTAGTTTTTCACTATATGCATATGGTTTACGGATCATTATGTAAGGGGAAGTGAATCAATATCTATAGGTTTCACCTATTATGCAAAAGATGTAAGTATTGATTAAGTGGGAGAAACATATCACCGTAGTATTACTTCAAAGTTGTGATACAATTGAACTTTGGAGAAGATAATAATACTATGTTTCTGTATAACTTGAGAATATTGGTTTTCAAAGTGGTTATCGCTACGAATATTCAACAACAACGATGCTGAGTTGAACACGTTCAGAATCATTACAACTTGAAGTAACGAAGAATTCAAGGAGTTGAGGAAACCAAGGAAATCAAGCATGATAGATTCAAGGAGTTTAAGATTTATTTTTTAATCCATATGTATTGATAGTTTTGTCACTAAAATTGACAAAGGGGGAGACTGTTAGAGCATTACTCGGCCGAACTCACAAGTGTTGCTATCTCAAGCTTGTTGTCAAATTCAGTTGTCAAAACTATATCTTGATTTATAGTCTACAATTATTTAAGTCTCAGATTATGATAGAAGTACGTAGTTGAGAATCGGACATCACTGCGTTCTACCATTTGAAGTCGAAAATCAATTGAAGCATTTGGAAAACTTCTTCAATAAAAGGTAAGTGTAGACTCAACCACCTATTTCTCAAGTTATATTCATCCTTTTATCTATGAGATATTGTCGCATAACTAATTAGACTATCATAAGCATGTCAAGTATTTCGAGTCAAGTTTATCTTGGTAATTAGTTATCGCAATATATATGACCAAGATTAATGAACAGTTGTCATACTTGATGAATTTCAGTTAAGAATAATTTATTGTTCATAATCTAAATTATGATTCAAAATTATCATTCGAAAATAACCTGGAATAATGATATGTGTCATTGATGTTATTTGGGAATGTTTCGAATTGATTTAGAGAGAAATATAGAAATACTGAAAATCTGGATACATGACATTATGCATACCAGTTTCACAAACTAGGAAAACTGTTATAGGTCTGGAGCCTCAATATATGTACCCAGTACACGTACAAGAGTAGATATATGTCAACAGTGACTTAGTCGTACGCATACCCGGTATCCATACCACAAAATACTGTGAACTCGTGAATCTGGAATGATACGCATACCTAGAATGCATACCGAAAAAGAACTGTTGGTTTTGAAACCGGTGTGGTAACCATACCCGGTACGTAAACCGGAAAAGTTATGTATGTTCCGGAACTTATATGTTTCTTAAGGGTACACATACCCGGTACATGTACCATGACAAATATAGTCACGAACAAGGTTCAGTACACGTACTTACCCTGTCGAATATTTTCAGATGAACATAAAATTATTTCTGTGAGGTAATTAGCATTTGAATAAATAGACATGATTGATCAGATTATAACCTATGGTTGTGACTCAAACTTAAAGTCTTAAGTGTTTATGAAAATAATTAAGCTTATAGTTCAATTGGATAGTTTCGGCTAACCGTTTATGAACAATGTCCTTATACACGGTTCAGTTAAGGTTCATCCTAACCAAGTGTATATCTTGATATGTCAATCACATTTCAAATATTCATCTAATTATTTGCTTGGTTACAAATATATCTTAGATTAAACCCAAAGCAACCTATGCTTTGAAAGTCTATATAAGGGGAACCTCAAGCAACTGGGATTTTTGAATCCCGACACTATCTTTGTGTGTCCTAGTTGTAAACTAGAGTCGTCCTCTTCCTAAAACCCTTTTAGGGTTTAATGACTAAAAAGACTTCATAGGGATTCGTGAAGCCAAGTCCAACTATCTTTTATCTTGATAGTTCGTGTATCCTGATCTTGTTTGATTGTTGAGCTACTCACTCAAACAAGAAAGATAGAAATCACAAAGTTCTCTTCGTCCCAAACTTTGTGATTCCACTGATTTAATATTTGTGAGGTGAATAATAATCTAGGCTTCTCTTTGGGAAGCATAAGTCCAGATTTTGAGGTTAGCTAGACTTTGTCTATTGCCATCGATTTCCAGTCTCACCTTGATCTATGATCAAAAAGGAAATCACCATATAGGCTTATCTGTGGGAGGCAAATTGGTTTAAATTCTTCAATTGAGTTGAAGCAACTCTTAGGCTATAAAGGACGTCAGTTAAGGGAATCAATTGCGTGAAGTCCTAAGATTTTCTGCATTTGCGTTTTCCTCGTTAACAAAATTTCTGGTGTCTGTGTTATTTATTTTCCGCTTTATATTTTTTATCTTTATAATTGAAATATCACAGGTTGTACGTAAACAAATCAAAGTAGATACATCCATCCTTGTTTGTTGGGTACGACTTGATTGATTCTTGGATATTGATATTTGGAATCGTCTAAGTACTCTCACACGTAAATCAGGTTCACGGATTTGGTTCTGTCAACTTTCTGATTGTGAAAGAAAGAGATATAACTTTAAATATTATTCCTTGATTGAGATTAATTAAGTTGAACTTTCGAAATTGTATTTAAGTTTGTCCATACATGTTGCCTAAGAAAAAGTTGGTGGTGTATTTTGGTACCCCCGCGTTTTCAGATTAAATAGAGCTTTAGGAAATGATCTCTAGCTAGTATGACTAGTACCTATCCTCTAAGACTTACCATCTAGCTCTTGTAACTAGTGATGATAGCCCATTGGTTATTACTAGTGTGAGAAATAATAATTTTGTTAAGAAACCTAACAAATTCAATAAGTATTGGCTTAAGGGACCTAAGATGTAAAGAGGTTGTCATGGACAACTGGAATCACAATAATAATCAAGGATCACATGCTTTCAAACACAAGTGTAACCTGAAACAAGTTAGATAAGCCTCAAGACTTTGAAACATCAATTATTTTGGGCACATCAGACTAATATTAGTTTTCCGAACAATCAAATTGAAAACCTGCACTCTCAGGGTATAGTGGACACTATGGATAATAGGTTAGATCATGTTCTAGCACAACTTAATCACCGAAAAAATATAGAGGAGGATTTCTATAAGCAAAGAATTAAATATGATATTATAAAGCTTGATGAAAGGAATACTGGGTACTTCCATACTAGGGATAACTATAGGAAGAGAAGGACCCAAATTAAAGTTATTCAGGATACAAATGGTAATTGGATAACTGATAGAGCAAGTATTGTTGAAAATCTGTTAAAACATTTTGCTGGCATAAGGCCTATTCCTATGCACATGTCAAACACCTTGGTTTGCCACTTTGGCACCCACTATAGGTATGGCAAAGTGACAAACACAAGTGCCTAAGGTTTATTCCTATGTACCCGTTTGACATACCAGGTGGCATGGCAGATAAATTGCGCCAATATGGTAAAACCACTGAGCTATAGAGTTTCTGGTGAGAGAATTAGATAATAACGCCAGCGATAAAGTCTCCATCGGCAGCGCTATCTTGAATATCGCTCGATATCAAGTTTAGCGCCAATAACTAGTCCTTTGTCGCTTACAAATATGTAATTTTCAAACTAAAAAATTACACCAAAATTTTTACACAAAAAATTTCTCTATTTCTCTCTTTCTCATCAATCTATTTTTTTTTCAAATGTCACCAAATGCCACAATTTCAAACCCAACTTGATTTGGCAACACAACTTGATTTTTTTAGAGTAGTGCTTGAAGGTGCGGTTAAGAAGATATGTGATATGTTAGAGCATTGCTCGGTCGAACTCGCATGCGTTGCTATATCAAGCATGTTTGTCAAGTTTAGTTGTCAAAACTATATGTCTTGATTTCTAGACTACTTATAGCTAAGTCTCGGTTTAGGACAGTTTAGTGTAGTTGAGCTCCAGACTCCATGGAGATCATCTTATGAAGACGAAGAACTACTCAAGGAACCAGTGGAACTTCATCCGACTAAAAGGTATGTGGATACTTGAACTTATCTATCACTCAAAAGTCTATCTACTCTATCTCCTACTCTTGAGACAAAGTCGTATAAGTATGATAGTTTTCATACATACACATTTGCTATTTTGAGCCGAGTTTACTCGCCTATCATTTTCTCGAAATATATGTTGGTAAGCTTTCGCTTTAACCACTTTTCATCTTTATATGTGACGAAAGTCATGATAACGTTTCAATCTTGAAAATAGCTTTGATGACGATAGTTGTGAATAAAGATTGTTATAACATTATAGAAGAATGTTTCAATGATTAAAATGTAGAGTTGAGATTACGTAACCAACTACGGATATAAGCACATATAGTGTGTTCGCACATTAGTGTATAAATCCATGTGCCGTAAACCAAGTGTGTGCATATGTGTGCATACGGTATTGATGAAGAAGACAGGTTGAGTACGCGTACCCGTACGCGTACCGGCGGAAATTTTCGAACCAAAAATTCTTGCTGAGATTGTAAGTTTGCAAACTGTTAAACCAGACACCTTAGGTATGCATACCCGTACGCGTACCCACGAAAGTTTTCGAACCAAAAATTTCTGCTGAGTTTGTAAACTCAAATCCGGTAGCTATGGTACACGTACCCGTACGCGTACCCAAGCTGGTTATTTCTCAAATCGGAAGTTCATGAACTTAAAATAATAAATTATAAGGAATCCAATCTTTGCAAACCGTGACTATATTGTTCATGAATTGATTTAAGTGAATCAAACCGATTTTGTTTCAATTGTGCCTATTCATAAAGACCTAAGCAATTGAACAACTCTTAAACTAGTTCTTATGAGTCATTTGAACTAGTTATGAGAAAGATGAATACAGTTAATATGAAAGTGCTCATTTGTGAACCAACTAAGTGTACACGTTTAGGTACGGTTACTCAAACCTAAATGAAATACATTTCATTTGTGTGCGAAAAGCTAAGTTTCGATCTAACGGTTGAAAGATATTAGCTTGGTTAAATCAGGTTTTTCATCAAACAGTGAATATTGAATGTTTTGTTACCAAGGTAACTTGGATTGCAAACCCTGATTTGAAAACTATATAAAGGATACATCTAGCAACTGGAAAAACTAATCCCCACACCTCCTGTGTGATACTAGTTGGTTTTTCTAGAGTCGATTCTCCTTTAACCTTAGGTTTCTTCTCGAGTCTCTGTAGGTTAACGACTGAAAGACTTCATTGGGATTGTGAAGCCAGACGAAACTACTTCTCTTGTAGTTGAGCGTTCTGATCTTGTCATTTTCTATCGTACGAGTTCAACTGAGTAACTTGAGATTATATCTCCGATAGGGCAAGATAAAAAGAAATCACAAACATCTTCGTCTCATCGTTTGTGATTCTACAATATCTAGTTTCACTACCATACGATTTAGATTATTCTGAGGTGATTGATAATTCTAGGGTTTTCTTCGAGAATATAAGTCCGGGTTATCAATTAGTTCATGTTCACCTTGATTTTGTCATAAGACGGAACAAAACTCATAGGTTTATCTATTATCGTAGGCTTTTCTGTGTGATACATATTTGTTTATTAAAGTCTTCAACTTTGGGTCGTAGAAACTCTTGGTTGTGGGTGAGATAAGCTAAGGGAATTAATTACGTAGTATCCTGCTGGGATCAAAGACGTAAGGAGCGCAACTGTACCTTGAATCAGTGTGATATTGATTAGGGTTCAACTACAGTCCAGACCGAAGTTAGTTTGTAGTAAGCTAGTGTCTGTAGCGGATTAATACAGTGTCGTTTTCAATCTGGACTAGGTCCCGGGGTTTTTCTGCATTTGCGGTTTCCTCGTTAACAAAATTTCTGGTGTCTGTGTTATTTCTATTCCGCATTATATTTTGTCATATAATTGAAATATCACAGGTTGTGCGTTAAGATCAATCAATTAGAATATCCAACATTTGGTTGTTGATTTAAATTAATTGACACTTGGATATTGGTCTTTGGTACCATCCAAGTTATCTCTCTAGTATTTGATAAAGACTCGCAGATTTCTATTTGCTTGAGTATAGATCAAATCGAGAGATTGAGATATTAACTCTTTGATATACTTTTATCTAGACTGAGTCTGACTGTCTAGTTGATTTTCTAGAAAGTATATTGGAGTTAGTCCATACAGATTGCTAATTGAAATATTGGGTGAGGTTGTTAGACCCCCGCTTTTTCATGATAGTTATAAAGAACTAGGAAAAAACCAAAGAAGTCTTCAAGTTTTGGATATTAAATAAGTCAAAACTGCAATTAAGAAAAGGCGAAGAAAAGTTCAAGGCAAGGAAAATCAAGGAAAAACAAATTTGAATACAAAGAAGAAGATAAACAAAGAAAACTCCGTTCATGATCGCATTGATTGAAGTTTTGTGAAATGAAGAAGATAAACAAGATGAAGAACATTGTCCCAAATTTTATTTTTAAATCTATATTTTAATTTATTATTGCCTAGTTTTATGTCTTGTAAAATTACTATTAATGATTAATTTCAAGTTTGATGAATTTGAAAATTTGACTCGTATTCTTAAAATTAAGCTTAATTCTATTATTTATTAAGTATTAAATTTTAATTAGAGAATTTAATTTAAACTAAAGTAAAAGTATTAAAAGTTAAATACGACTTAAGTTGACAATCCAGAAATTAAAACATAAATATTGGATTATATTTGGGAAACCCTCTTAAAATCTCGAAACAACTTCCAAATTGGAAGTCTTTTCAATTGATGCGACAATATTCTGCACTACACCTCGAAACAATTTCCATATTGGGAGTCTTTTCTGTTGATGCGACGATATTCCGCATTACACCTTTGTTCAAGTTCAATCATGGTTTCACCATCCCTCATGTTTGGACCCGCTTGCTGAAGTAAAACAACATACTTAATAATTTCCTTATTCATTATAGTGAAGCGCTGACACAACCCTGAAGCATCACGATTGTTGGGGTTCATTGTTTGTTCTTAAAATTTTCCAAATATCCTTTTCCAAAATGTTTAGGGATGGAATGCATTTGCGAAGATAGTCTCAATAAAAAAAAACATAATTCCTGCAAATACATTCATCTTCCTCAGTAGTAAATTTTTATAATTGCCTCCTAATTCGACTTTGCACATTAGCACGATTAGCAACTCTTTGATTTTCGGCGGCATATTGGTTTGCTCTGTGTTAGAGCACTGCTCGGTCGAACTCACAAGCGTTGCTATCTCAAGCTTGTTTATTAAGTTTAGTTGATCAAAATTGATTTCTGGTCTACTTATAGCTATGTCTCGGATTAGGATAGAATGTTTAGTTGAGCTTTAGACTTCACGGCGTTCACCAATTGAAGACAAAGATCTAATGAGGAGCTTGGAGGAACTTCATCAACAAAAGGTATGTGGAGACTAAAAGTTATCTATCACTCAGAAGTCTATTCTATTTTATCTTCTAATGAGACTAAGTCGTATAACTATATAGACTTTTACATTATACACATTTGATATTTCGAGCCGAGTTTATCTCGCTTATCTTTTTCTCGAAATATGTGTTGGAAACTTTTTGGTTTAGCTATGTTCATCATAATCTTGACGAATTTATTTGGAAGCAATTTCTTTGTTGGAAACTAAATATAAGTCAAAAGATGATCATGTGAAAATTAGCTTGAACATCTTATATGATTTTTGTGAAACAACCATTTGATGTTAGCTTGGGAAGTTTCGTGTTGATCATTCGATCACTTGAAAATTAATTGAAACTAATGGTTTGTGTGAGACAACCATTGACGTCTTCCAAGGATGTTTCAACGATTGAAATGAGAGTTTGGAACGTTTACCTATGTCTGGATATAACATGGTATGCATACCTAGTATGCGAACTGTTTTGTAATGATTCAGGTCCGGGAACCTTGTTTGCATACCTAGTATGTGAACGGTTTTACCTGAGAAGGTCCGGGAACCTTTTTCGCGTACCTAGTATGAGAACGGTTCTACCTGAGTTGGGTTCGGGACGGCTGTTTGCGAACGGCTTGACAGGCCAAGGTCCGGAGATGCTATTCGCGTACCTGGTTGGCGAACACAGTGGTAAAGTTCTAGAATCGGTCATGTATGATTTTCATACTCATGAACTAAAACATTTATGATCTAAGGAATGCAATCTTTGCAAACCGTGACTTAATGTTCATGAATTGATTCTTGAATAAGTACACAATACAATTACGAATCAAACCGATTTCGATTCGATTTTTTCATATATATTTCTATGAGATAGTGAAAAATTAAACAAATCTATTTGAAACACAATTAGATTCATTTGATTATCTTTCATGATTAATTGATCTTCATATTTGATCTAGAAGTGTTAGATGAATACGGCTACGACAACAGTGTTCATATGGCTTACTTCGGTTAACTATTATTGAGCCAACTCAATATACATGTTTAGGTATGGTAACCCATATCTAAATGAAGGTATATTTCATTTATGTGTAACAATCTAAGACCATCTAATGGTGGAGATTGATTGCTTTATTTTAAAGCAGACTAGCTTGAATCTTAAATCAGGTTTTCATCTAACAATGAAAATTGAATACTTTGTTACTAAGCTATCTTAGATTTGATTGAAAGCAAACCTGATTTGAAAGACTATATAAGGGAGAACTCTAGCAATGGGAAAACCTAATCCACACACTTTTGTGTGTTCCTAGTTGCGTACTAGAGTCTATTCTCCTTTAACCTAGGTTTTTCCTAAAACAATTATAGGTTAACGACTTGAAGGCTTCATTGGGATTCATGAAGCCAGATCCAACTATTTTCTCTGTAGTTGCATATTCTGATCTTACTTGTTCTATCGTATTGAGTTTTATCTTCTCTAATATTTACTCGAGATTTATCTCGAATATGTAAGATATAAAAAGTAATCACAGAAGTTCTTCGTCTCAGACTCTTGTGATTCCGCAATAAATTTTCCTGTTTAGCAGTTGGGCTATTGTGAGGTGATTGATATTTCTAGGTTGCTCTTTGGGAGTATAAGACCGGATTATCAATTGGCTCTTGTTCACCTTGATTTATCAAAATACGGAACAAAAACCGAATAAAGAATATACATGTCCACGGGAGACAGATTTGTTTATAAGTCATCAACTTTGGGTCATAGCAACTCTTACTTGTGGATGAGATCAGCTAAGGGAATCAAGTGCGCAAAATCCGGCGTGGTTCTAGAGGCGTAAGCAACGCGATTGTACCTTAATCGGTGTGAGACTTGGTTAGGGATCAACTACATTCCAATCCGAAGTTAACTTGTAGTCGGCTAGTGTCTGTAGCGGCTTAATACAGTGTGGTGTTCAATCTGGAGTAGGTCCCGGGGTTTTTATGCATTTGCGGTTTCTTCGTTAACAAAATTTCTGGTGTCTGTGTTATTTCTTTTCCGCATTATATTTTTATATAATTTAAATATCACAGGTTGTGCGTAGTTCAATCAGTTGATAAATCCGACCTTGTTTGTTGGATAAAACTTGATTGACACTTCGGCATTGGTCTTTGGTACCATCCAAGTTACTTCTCATACCACTCACGCTCGCAGATTTCTATTTGTTCGATTTGCTGATTATATTGAGAAAGAGATATAAACTATTTGATATATCTCTTGATTGAGCTCGCTTTTAAGTTGGTGCTCTCGGAATTATATTACAGTTTAGTCCATACAGATTGCTGAACGAAATATTGGGTGTGGTTTTTATATCCCCGCTTTTTCAATTGGTATCAGAGCAGGCAAACACACTACGACCTCATAAGTCTATATTTGTAGCAATTTGATTTATGTGGATAGAAGTTTATCTCTTTCTAACGCACCTAGAAATATCTTCCAAAGTTTTTGATTATGCCAAGTGTCTTGGGTTTACCTCAAACGATGATTCCTTAGTAGATTCTTCCGAATCCCGAGGTCGTAAACTTTTCTATCAGATTCTGATAACATTCCCTCTAAAATGACAGTTAACACTATGTCAGAATCTGCGATGGAGCTCACCAGAACGGCAGAACCTTAGAAAAATCAGCTGAGATTATTGATGCTCAAGCTTATAAAATTAGTAGCTTGAAGAAAAGTATGCTTAACTCACTGATGAACTTGAGAAGTCTCTTGATAGGGAACGTGAACTTTATGGTTTTATTGAATCTTTTTTCTAACAATATCGAAATACTCGTTTAAGAAACTACTCTTCAGCATGAAAAGATTAGTGTTAAAGCACTGATCGGTCAAACTCGCAAGCGTTGCTATCTCAAGCTTGTTTGTCAAGTTTAGTTACCAAAACTATAAGTCTTGATTTATATTCTACTTATAGCTAAGTCTCGGATTAGGATATTAAGTGTAGTTGAACTTTAGACTTCACGGCGTTCATCGAATGAAGACGAAGAACTACTCAAGGGAATTTGTGGAACTTCATCAACAAAAGGTATGTGGAGACTTGAACTCATCTATCATTCAAAATTTTATCTACTATATCTCCTATTTGAGACAAAATTCGTATTGCTATATAGACTTCAATTATACTCATTTGATATTTTGAGTCGAGTTTATTTCGCTTATCTATTTCTCGAAATTTGTGTTGGTAAGCTTTCGCTTTAACCAAGTTCATCTTTTATTCTTGACAAAAGTCAAAAGATGATCATATGAAAATCGCCTTATAATATCTTACATGATTTGTGTGGGACAGTTATTTGATGTAGACTCGGAATGTTTCGTATTGATCATTCGATCACTTGAAAATTGCTTTGAAGCTAATAGTTTGTGTGAGACATCTATTGTCGTCTTCCAAGGATGTTTCGATGATTGAAATGAGAGTTTAGAACATATAACCATGATTGGATATAAACATAGTGTATATTCACATCTATGTAAAGTCCAAAACCGGGAACCATGGTATGCATAACCGTACGCGTACTGGTTGGTTTTTGGAAGTCCGAGAACTAAGTATGCATACCCGTACGCATACTGGCGGAAGTTCAAGTTCTGTGAAATTCTGCTGGAGTTTGGAAGTGTAATTTGGTGTGCGTACCCATACGCGTACTGGTGTCACCAAACTCAGTCTGTCTACTTAGGTATGCGTACCCATTTGCATACTTAAGTAGGTTATGTTCTAAAATTGGTTTGTTCATGAACTAATACATTTATGTAATAAGGAATGCAATCTTTTGCAAACCGTGGCTATAATGTTCAAGAAATGATTCGAGTGAATCAAAATCGATTTTGCTTCAATTGTGTCTTATATACTTCTATGAGAATATAAACAATTGAACAACTCTCTAACTAGTTTCATTTGAGTCATTTGAACTAGTTGGGATAAAGATGAATAAGGTTGATATGAAAGTGCTCATATGGCTAACCATTGGTTAATTATTGTTGAACCAACTAAGTGTACACGTTAAGGTACGATCACCTCTATCTAAATGATGGTACATTTCATTTGTGTATAATAAGCTAAGTTCGATCTAACGGTTGAAATATATTAGCTTGAATCTAATCAGGTTTTCATCTGACGGTGAATATTGAATGCTTTGTTACCAAGGTAACATTGATTGTAAACCCTGATTTAGAGACTATATAAAGGACAACTCTAGCAACTGGGAAACCTAATCCCCACACCTCATGTGTGATACTAGTTGCGACTAGAGTCGATTCTCCTTTATCCTTAGGTTTTTCCAAAACCCAGTAGGTTAACGACTTGAAGACCTCATTGGGATTGTGAAGCCAGATCCAGCTATTTTCTCTGTAGTTGCGTGTTTTGATCTTGTTGTTTTCTATTGTGATTGAGTACTATCTTCTTTAAGATTTGCTCGAGATTTATTCTCCGATAGGCAAGATTGAAAAGTAGTCACAAACATCTTCGTCTCATCGTTTGTGATTCCACAATATCTTGTTTCGTTAATCGATTAAGATTATTGTGAGGTGATTGATAATACTTGGCTATTCTTCGGGAATATAAGTCTGGTTTATCAATTGGTTCATGTTCACTTTGATTTATCAAAAGACGGAACAAAACTCGTAGGCATATCTGCGGGAGACAGATTTGTCTATTCAATAGACTTTGCTGTGTGATATAGATTTGTTTATCAAGTCTTCAACTTTGGGTCGTAGAAACTCTTAGTTGTGGGTGAGATCATCTAAGGGAATCAAGTGCACAGAATCCGATGTTGTTCAAGAGGCGTAAGGAACGCAACTATACCTTGATCAGTGTGAGATTGGTTAGGGCTCAACTGCATTCCAGTCCGAAGTTAACTGGTAGTAGGCTAGTGTCTGTAGCGGCTTAATACAGTCTGGTGTTCAAATCTGGAGTAGGTCCCGGGGTTTTTCTGCATTTGCGATTTCCTCGTTAACAAAATTTCTGGTGTATGTGTTATCTTTTTACCGCGATATATTTGTTTATATAATTGAAATATCACAGGTTGTGCGTAAGTTCAATCAATTGTGAATCCAACCTTTGGTTGTTGATTAAATTGATTGACACTTGGATATTGGTTTTTGATACCGTCCAAGTTATTTCTTATATTCAATCAGGCTCGCAAATTCCTATTTGTTTGATCGCGGATTAAATCGAGAAATTGAGATATAACTCTTTGATATACTTTTCTTAAGATTGAGTCTGATTGTCTAGTTGACTTTCTTGAAAGTATACTGGAGTTAGCCTATACAGATTGCTAAGCGAAATATTGGGTGTGGTTGTTAAACCCACGCTTTTTCAATTGGTATCAGAGTAGGCAAACACGTTTAAGACCTTATAAGTTTTTGTTTGTAGCTACCTGACTCTATGGACAGAAGTGCTCTCTATAAACGTATCGCCAGTCTTCGATCGCTCGAATTACTTATGATGGAAAATTTCTATGCGTGCCTTTCTTCAAGCGCGTGATTTTCAACCATGGGTTTACGTTGTTAATGGCTATGATCCTCTGGTTGTTACAATAGGCACTGTAACTGTTCCAAAGGATATCAGTTAATATGATGATGTCGAGATTCTTGCTGCAAAGAAGAATTCTGACGGATTGAATGCAATCATCCATGTCATTACCATAAATCTTCAGCACCATGTGACTACGTGTACTCGGTCTAAAGATGCTTGGGATATTTTAGAAACCGTATTTGAAGGGAATACCTGTGAAAAAGAAGCAAGGCTTCAAAACCTAAATTCTGACTGGGAAAACCTTCGTATGGCAGATGAAGATTCATTTGATGAGTTTAATCACAAAGTTTCTGAAATTGTTAATGCATCTTTTGCGTTGGGTAAGACTATTCATTATGATGAAAATTCTCAGATCATTGCCATCTAGATACGATTCTAAGAAACATGCCATCGTTGAAGGAAATAACCTTGATGTGCTTTCCATAAATACTCTCGTTGGGAAGTTAAAGATATTTGATCATGAGCATGTATCCAAATATGGAAAGGATATTGCTTTCAAAGAACAAAAGAACACTAAACTACTTGATAAAATTAAAAGTGTTGGCATCTCTGAAGATGATCCTTTTGAGACTGATTCATAAGATGAAGATCTTGACAAGTCAGCCTCTTTGATCACAAGACAATTTAAGATCTTCTTTTGAAGAGAAGCAAACGGTTCACTAGATATAAACTTAAGTCATCAGTTAAACCTCATAATCGTGATCAACCTAAAAACAGGAATACTGACGATGCTGATGACGATGATATGCCACAGTGCTTCAAGTGTAAAGGCTTTGGTCATTTTTCAAATGAGTGTCCAAATCGTAGAAAATACACTAGAAACAAAGGTCTTGCTACAACTCTTGATGAAATGTCTGATCACTATTATTCAAATGAAGATGAAAAATCAAGTGTTGCGCTCCTTGCTGAAAATATTAATTTTGATAATTGTAGCTATACTCCCATCAATCATGATATTTGTCCTGGAGAAAGTTCTTCAACAGTTTTGGAGGATAAAATGGATTTTCTCTATCTACTGGAGATTATATTTCTAATGTTTCAGGTACCACAATTTGTCTAGCAGCCTGCTCTGCTATAGTGTCTGAACCATCCTCCACTCTGACATGTTTTTATTGTACTCTTAAAGGTCACGAACTCTCTAATAGTTTCAAGTACAAGCATAAAGTAAGAAATGTCAACAAACTTCAACGGAGAGCAAATCAATTAGCAAACAAGCTTAAACTTGTTCAGAAATCGTCTGAGGTATGTAAACTAAATCCCTCTTCGAAAAGGTTAATTTTTAAAGAACCAATTAGACCTCTCCGGAAAAGAAAAAGGTCTAAGCATTCTGTGGAATAAGTAGTTAGGAACTCTTTCCAAAAGGTTCACGGTGGACAAATAATTGTTCACCCCAACACAACATAATTGTGTTGGCCGTGCATCTTGTCTCAAGTGCCTGATTTCAAAGAGACAAGAGTGAAGCACATTCAGGTCTTAAAAAGAAAAGAAAAGAAAATCCTTTTTCTTTGGTTGTTTTCTTTTGTTTGTTTGGGTTCAATTAAAAAAAAATAATTTGGTTGATCCTTTCATATCACAAATTGGTATTGAAATGATCTTTCCTTTTTCGTTAAAAGAAGGTTAAAATCGGCAATTCTGCCCTCTTTAGGGATGAGAATTGAGTGTACGTGAATCCTTAGTTTGTATAAAGGTTCTGTAACCGTACATTCCTTTTTTCTTCTCTAAAAAACTCTTTTCATCACAAGTTTGCTTGTAGAGCTTGTTCAGTGATTTTCTCTCACAAACCCATTTTTTTATGGAGACTCCAAGCATCATGATTTCTGATGGAAACGAAGTTAATATGATTGTTAAGCCGTCAATCATGAAGGAAAAAAATAAATTGGTAAAGACTCCAAGGGTTGTTCCTTCAAATCTTCAGAAGTTTTCTGGTGTTCTTGAAGAGTTGAAGGAAATAAGAAACGAGATGCAACAAATAAAGGCTTTTGTGTTTAGGACTCTTGAAATTCATAAGGCCCTGGTTCGGCATCAGTCAAGAAGGTTCATTGAAATTGACTCCTATCTCCATGAAACTTATGTTCCAATGGCTGTTGACGACAAGGAGTTCGGGGACGATAAAGAATTTTTCAAAGGTCTTAATGCCTAGGAAACTTCTTATGAGAATATATTCTTGTGTTTTAAGAAGGATAACTAGGGTTTGGAATAGCCAGTATTGTGAGTACACATAGCTATTTCCAACGATTTTCATCTTGCAATGTTTTTAGATTTATTTATTTAAATTCTAAAGTTTATTTGGAAGATGATTTTGCAGTATTAATATTTATGGTTTTATATATTGCAACTTGTTATGTGATATGTATGTTTGCGTCCGTGAACTATGATTGTCCCATACATGGTCAAAAGTTAAGTCTTTCAAATGTCATTATGAAAATATTGATAAAAGATTGAATGAACTTTTGACAAACAAAAGTTAAGCCTATTATGTCATTATGCAAATTTTGGTGGAAGATAGGATGAACTTTTGTTTACAAAGATTAAGTCTATTATATGTCTCTATGCAGATATTGATGAAAAATAGAATGAATCTTTGAATATTCCACAGTATTGGTTTTCATGATCCACATCTTTGTGTAAATACTATGCGGCTCCGTAAGTTTTCTTATGTTGAGCATTTCCAATTAAATTAATCACGGGTTCTCTTGTGGTTAATTTAATTGAGTATTTTGGATACAAATTCATGTTTCATGTGATTTGTTAATGTCCAAAGAAATCCTTCTTTTCTTGTGAAAGTAAGGTCGCTCTTGCTGAAAAAGCGGGGGTCTAACAACCTCACCCAATATTTCGATTAGCAATCTGTATGGACTAACTCCAATATACTTTCAAGAGAGTCAACTAGACAGTTAGACTCAATCTTAAGAAAGATATATGAAAGAGTTAATATCTCAATTTCTCGATTCAATCCTTACTCAAGCAAACATAAATCTGCGAGTCTAATTGAATACAAGAGAAATAACTTGGATGGTACCAAAGACCAATATCCAAGAATCAATCAATTTCAATCAACAAACAAAGGTTGGATTTACCAATTGATCGATTCAACGCAGAACCTGTGATATTTCTATTATATAACAAAGTATAATGCGGAAAAGAAATAACACAGACACCAGAAGTTTTGTTAATGAAGAAACTGCAAATGCAGAAAAACCCCGGGACCTAGTCCAGATTGAACACCACACTGTATTAAGCCGCTACAAACACTATCCTACTACAAACTAACTTCGGTATGGACTGTAGTTGAACCCCAATCAATCTCACACTGATCCAAGGTACAGTTACGCTCCTTACGTCTCTGATCCCAGCAGGATACTACAGACTTGATTCCCTTAGATGATGTCACCCACAACTAAGAGTTGCTACGACCCAAAGTCGGAGAATTTAATAAACAAATCTGTATCACACAGAAAAAGTCTACGATAATAGATAAATTTGTCTCCCACAGAAATACCTACGAGTTTTGTTCCGTATTTTGATAAATCAAGGTGAACAGGAACCAATCGATAACCCGGACTTATATTCCCGAAGAACAACCTAGAATTATCGATCACCTCACAATAATCTTAATCGACTAGCAAAACAAGATATTGCGGAATCACAAACGATGAGCCGAAGATGTTTGTGATTTCTTTTATATCTTGCCTATCGGAGATATCAATCTCAAGCCAATTTTACGATTGTAGTCGTACGATAGATACAACAAGATCAAATCACACAACTACAAGAAAAGTAGTCCGGTCTGGCTTCACAATCCCAATGAAATCTTTAAGTCGTTAACCTATAGGGTCTCGAGAAGAAACCTATGGTTAAAGGAGAAGCGACTCTAGATAACACAACTTGTATCACACAAGAGGTGTGGGGATTTAGTTTCCCAGTTGCTAGAGTTCTCCTTTATCTAGTTTTCAAATCAGGGTTTGCAATCATATAAGCTTAGTAACAAAGCATTCAATATCCACCTGAAAAAGAGGGGGTCTAACAACCACACCCAATATTTCACTTAGCAATCTGTATGGACTAACTCCAATATACTTTTAAGAGAATCAACTAGTCAATTAGAATCAATCTTAGTAAATACTCAAGAAAATAGAAAAGTCAGAATCAATCTCAATAAAAGTATATCAATGAGTTATATCTCACTTTATCGATTCAATACTTACTCAAGCAAATAGAAATCTGCGAGTCTAATTGAATACAAGAGAAATCACTTGAACGGTACCAAAGACCAATGTTCATGGATCAATCAATTTCAATCAACAACCAAAGGTTGGATTTCCCAATTGATCGATTCAATGCACAACCTGTGATATTTCAATTATATAACAAAATATAATGCAGAAAAGAAATAACACATACACCAGAAGTTTTGTTAACGAGGAAACCGCAAATGCAGAAAAACCCCGGGACCTAGTCCATATTGAACACACACTGTATTAAGCCGCTACAGACATTAGCCTACTACAGACTAACTTCAGTCTGGACTGTAGTTGAACCCCAATCAATCTCACACTGATCCAAGGTACATCTACGCTCCTTACGTCTCTGATCCCAGCAGGATACTACGCACTTGATTCCCTTAGCTGATCTCACCCACAACTAAGAGTTGCTACAACCCAAAGTCGAAGACTTTAATAAACAAATTTGTATCACATAGAAAAGTCTACGGTAATAGATAAATCTGTCTCCCACGGAAATACCTACGAGTTTTTGTTCCGTCTTTTGATAAATCAAGGTGAACAAGAACCAACTGATAACCCGGACTTATATTCCCGAAGAACGGCCTAGAATTATCAATCACCTTACAGTAATTTTAATCGACTAGCGAAAGAAGATATTGTGGAATCACAAATGATGAGAGGAAGGTGTTTGTGACTTCTTTTATATCCTGCATATCGGAGAAATCAATCTCAATCCAATCTTACGATTGTACTCAAATACGATAGAAACAACAAGATCAGATCACGCAACTACAAAGAAAATAGTTGGGTCTGGCTTCACAATCCCAATGAAGTCTTCAAGTAGTTAACCTACAGGGTCTCGAGAAGAAACCTAAGGTTAAAGGAGAATTGACTCTAGCTAATACAACTAGTTTCACACAGAAGGTGTGTGGATAAGGTTTCCCAGTTGTTATAGTTCTCCTTTATATATACTTTCAAATCAGGGTTTGCAATCAATGTTAGCTTAGTAACAAAACATTCAATATTCACCGTTAGATGAAAACCTGATTCGATTCAAGCTAATTTCTTTCAACCGTTAGATCGAACTTAGCTTGTTACACACAAATGAAATGCACGTTTATTTAGGTTTGTGTAACCGTACCCAAACATGTACACTTAGTTGGTTCAACAGTAGTTAACCAAATGGTTAGTCATATGAACACTTCCATATCAACCATATTCTTCTTTACCACAACTAGTTCAATGACTCAAATGAACTAGTTAGAGAGTTGTTCAATTGCTTAGATCTTATAGAAGTATACAAGATACAATCGAACCAAAAACGATTTGATTCACTCGAATCAATTCATGAAATTTATATCCACGGTTTGCAAGTATGCATTCCTTAGTTTATATAAGTTTAAGTTCAAGAATAACCGTTTTTAGAAAATAACCAACTTAAGTACACATATTGGTACGCGGACTTAAGTACCCGAAATAAGTTTGTTTTCAGTTCACAAACTCCAGCAGAAATTCTCGGTACGTGAACTTCCGATGGTGCGCGTATTGGTACACAGACTTTAGTTTCAGTTTTCCTGAGCAACAAAGTACGCATACTTTGGTTCAAGGAATAAGGACTTACACACGTATGTGTTACCACACAATGTTTATATCCTTCCAAGGTTATATATTCTAAACTCTCATTTCAATCATCGAAACATTCTTAGAGTACGTTATATAGTGGTTGTTCACAAACCATTTTTCGTCAAAGAAATTTTCAAGTAATTGAAACTTAATATGACTTTCATCACTAGTAAATATGAACTTGGCCAAAGCGAAAGCTTACCAACACATATTTAGAGAAATAGATAAGCGAGATAAACTCGGCTCGAAATAGCAAATGTGTATAATCAAAGTCTATATAGCAATACGAATTTTGTCTCAAGATAACAGATAGAGTAGATAGACTTTTGAGTGATAGATAAGTTCAAGTCTCTACATGCCTTTTAGTCGATGAAGTTCCACACGTTCCTTGAGTAGTTCTTCGTATTTATATGATGATCACCATGGAGTCTTGAGCACAACTACACTTTCGATCCTAGTCCGAGACTTAGCTAATAGTAGACTAGAAATCAAGACTTACAGTTTTGATCACTAACATTGAAAAACATGCTTGAGATAACAACGCATGTGAGTTCGACCGAGCAGTGATCTAACAATCTCCCCCTTTGTCAATTTTAGTGACAAAACTATGAATATATATGGAATACAAAATAAATACATAAACTTTTGTAGCTTCTCTTCCACATGCATGATCTCCTTCGTTCTTAAACATTACTTGGAATCTTCGTCACTTCCAAGTACTCCAATGATTCTAAAGGTTGTAAGTTTAGCATCATCGTCGTTGAAAATCCGTAGCTATAACAATGAGAAAACAAGAATTCTCGATCATTGTTATACAGTGTCATAGTATTATTACACAGTGTCAAAGTTCAATTGTATCATAACTTCAACAATAATACTATGGTGATATGTATCACTCCCCCTTAGTCAATACTCCATATCACATGGAAACCACTCCCCCTTACATAATGATCCGAAAATCATATGTATTTATAGTGTGAACTACACATTAATTCTCCCCTTTTTGTCAATACAATTGGCAAAGGTACGAAAACTAGTGGGATCCTAATGAAATTTCCATAGAGACATTTCATGACCAAAAGAAAGCACGTATCAAATTTTTAGATGCCATCATATAGCCGAAGCTAAATGCATTCATCAAGGAGTTTATAAACATACACGATAACCCCTATAATATTCCACAGCTGCACTCCCCACAAAGATTTGGCAATGAAGCACAAGTTCAATTAGGAACTCTCCCCCATAAAATGTCATTCCCGAAAGAGCAACAAGAACGACCTTAATTTCACAAGAAAAGAAGTATTTCTTTGGACATAACAAATCACATATGAATATGAACTTGAATCCAAAAATACTCAATTAAATTATCCACAAGAAAACCTGTGATTAATTTAATCGGAAATGCTCAACATAAAAGAACTTATGGAGCCACACAGTATGTACATAAAAATATGGATCAGGGAAGATCAATACTGGGAATAGACAAGGATTCATTCTATTTTCCATCACTATTTGCACAATGACATACAATAGACATAATCCTCGTAAACAAAATTTTTATCCTTTGTTCCATCAATATATGACATAAAAGACTTTAACTTTTGTAATGTCAAAAGTTCATTCATTCTTTTATCAATACATGCATATCAACATATGAGCGACTTAACTTTTGACAAGCTATGGGACAATCATAGTTCACGGACGCAAACACACATATCCCATACCACATTGCAACATGTAAAACCATAAAGATTAATACTGCAAAAATCATCTTCCAAACAATTTTAGAATGGGTTATTTAACGTTTGGTACCCAGCAAATGTCCACCACCTAGCTTTGGTACCCAATATTTGAAATATTAAGGGTTGGTACCTTGACCAGTCGTTGACCGTTAAAGACCAGGTTTGACTTAGACATTTTTTCAATTTTCAATTTTTAATTTATACTACTAATCCGGAAATTACATAGCTTTGGGCGGCAACCTAGCAACAAGCTGGACACCAACACCTTTTTGAATAGCAATACCTAGCCTATGAAAAATGAAACTACCAAAACCACTACTTGCATCATTGTTAACTAAACATTCTTCAAACGCTTGAAAAATCATAAAGTATCTTCTCCAAGTTCCCCTAAAGTAGAGAAAGCTAGAACACCCAGACCATATCCATGAGAAACACACTTGTCCAAGTATTTAGTACGTTTACGCGAAACAACACTAGAGATAGCTTTGCCTGGAACGAAAGAGCGAATACCATCACCCGTAAAAGGAGAGACACCTGTGACATCCATGCAAACATCCTGACCATTTTCCTAGTTGAGGACGAGAATATCAGCGGGCCGCAAACCTTTGTCATCATCAGACAAAAACCCAAGAGCGACTTCTTTGCGGGCAGGTACACTAGCCTTGTAACAAATGTCAGCAACAATGTCACGTACAAAGTCGTGATGAAACTTTGTACCAAAATATTTAGCACAATGGAGCGCGTGATCCCCAAAGATATACATAGATTTGTTACAACTTGAGCATAAACCGTTCTCAACAAACAAAGGGATGCCAAGACGGTAATAAAGGACAGACCTGAACTGTCTAGGCCCCAGGCATTGGTTAAGCCCACTAATTGGTAAGGCTAACAAATAATCCTGTGCGTGCTTAACTTGGTTACATTTCCACAAAATGGAATCTCTTGATGACATAGAAAATTGGTCTGGGATTTGCTTCTTAATTGCATCAAAATAAGTAACTTCCAGGGAATGCATGGAGGGGACAGTATTATCGACGCAATAAGAAGATGGAAGTCCACATACCTGAATGAAATTCTGAAGAGCCAACTGATAAGCAGAACATCTGTTTGTTGAGAACATGTCACCCAGTATCACATTTTGCACTGAAGAAGTTTGGCTTTGAGAAGCAAGATAACAATAGGTGCGGATGTCTGCCATGGTGTAAATGTCCAAGCCACCGTCCTTGATGGGCAAGGTAGCAAGTCTCCGCTGTAAATGACCAAAACCATGACCATCTCCAGTAACAAGAAGCCTCAAGTACTTGAATAAAAAATTTAATTTTATTTTTACTAATTATTAATCAATTTTCCATAGTTGCCCTTGCCTGGTGTACTTTTCGGTATCAAATACACAAAAACCTAACTCTACCATTTCCCCACGATTCGTCGCCTTCTTTTTTTCTACTTTCCTTTCTTCAGCCGCACCATCACCATCACCATCACAACCGTATTTCTTTCCATACTTCTCTTCTAGCACAACTAATAACAACCCCCACCATGACGAAGAACATTAATAGATTTTTTTAGTTTTAAATTTTGTTTCTATTGATTTGGGTTTTTGTTTTACATGGGTACTTTAATAAGTTTGGGATTAATTATTTTTGGGGTGGTGCTGATCTTGATAGATATGTTGATCATGATGATTTAAAATGACAACTAATCATGTTTGTGAGTTAATGGAGTTTCTGAGGTGTTTATATTGGAAATCGTGTGAGAAAGAACAAACGGAATTGAAGCTAATAAATGATATTCAGTGGTTGCATTTCTTTTTTTTTTTTTTAATAAGCAAAATTGGAAACGTCCGAAACCCCCACTACACTCCCATTACATTTCTGTTAGGATTATGGTTAGCACTTAGAGATGGCATAAGCCAAACCGGAGGTGTAGTCCAAGCTATACAGGTGTGGTTCTTTTTTTGCCTATTGGGCTACATTGTGGGCAACCCCATTGTGGGTGCCGCTAACAAAAGTGAAGAGAATTTTCTTAAATTTAGAGATTAGAAATTCAATATCAGATAACATTGCTTGGGTTCTTAGGTTTCCGCAAAAATCCCTTTGATTAATCCTCTGTATAACTCCTTCTGCGTCACTCTCAATCACCAATTGTTGATCTTTTCTCTCCCAAGATTTCTTCATCGCTTCTTTGATCGTTCTTATCTCTGCCTCCTCTGCAGATTCACAAGAAGAATAAATTGCCTCTACCAGAATGAAATGGTGTGTAGAATCTCTAATGACGAATCCCCCTCCTCCATTCACTGAACATAGATCCCAAGCCCCATCACAATTGATTTTAATCCAATCTGAAGGCGGAGGTATCCAAGCAGAGATCTCAGTTGTTTGGGTGATGATAGCAATCTTCAGAAGATGCGATTGGTTGTGCTGTATTGGTAACATCGCCTTTGCTTCTTCCAAAATTGATGCTGATTTTTCAACTTTCCTTTCATGAGCAAACGAGTTTCTGCTGTTCCAGACTGCCCACATCATGCAAGCAATTTTCGGGAATGATTCAGCTCTAATGGAATCATCCCTAAAAGGATTCATCTGTAACCAATATCTTACCCACTCAATTAAGGTAAAGTCTCGAAAATTTTGATTTATCACATTTACTTGGGACCAAAGTGTATGAAGTTTAGAGCATGTGATTAGTGAGTGCATAATTGTTTCTTCTTTCACTTTGCATCTAGGGCAGGTAAATTCTGAAATATTCATTTTCTGATTCAAAGTTAGTTTTACTGGTAAGGATCCTTTCAATTCCTTCCACATAAAGAGTTTTACTATTGCTGGTAATTTGACAGCCCACAATTTGAGCCATAAGTCACTATTCATATTTTCCCCCCTTAATGAGAGAATATGATATGCAATTTTAGTAGAGAATCTACCATCTTTTGCATTTACCCATATCCTTCTATCTCTAGTAGGCATGATGGTTAATGGAATAGCTTCAATCTTCTCTACAGAAGATTGATCAAATACTTCTCGAATTTTTACTGGATCCCATGTTCTAGTCTGTTGGTTAATGAGATCAGACACTTTAAGATTAGTATCAGGGGTAGTGTTCTCTTTAGGTGTAGCAACTCCTTTAGAAGGTATCCAGTTGTCACACCAAGGATTTATAAAATTTCCTTCTCCTACAACCCAAGAAATGAATGACTTAATCTTTTCCATTGTCTTGTAAATACATTTCCATGCCCAAGAAGCAGAATCTGGGCATTTAGCATGTAAAATATCAGATGTAGCATAGTATTTTGCTTTAAGGGTTCTTGCCCATAGAGAGTTTGGATTCTCCACAAGTCTCCAAACACTTCTTGCCATCATGGCAAGATTATTCACTATTTCTGAAGCCTAACCCCCCTTCCTTTTTTGTTTTGCAGATGTTTTCCCGAGCCAAAAGATGAATTTTCCTTTTATCTGATTTTGGATCCTCTCCCCACCAATATCTCATAAGGTGAGAATCTATTTTGTGACATAGAGTTTTAGGTATTAGAAAATTAGCCATCTGATACATGAGCATAGCTTGCCCCACATGTTTAACTAAAGTTCTCCTTGATGCTTGTGAAAGTAAATGAGTAAGCCAACTACTTGCTCTTTTCTCAATGGCAGTGAGAAGAGAAAGATGAGTTAGAGTTTTAGATTTGAGAAGGGTTTGGAGGCAAGACGAGGTGAACATGAAAATGAATTGCTGCGATGATTGATTCGAACAAGGAAGGAAAAATTCATTAAGTGGTTCTGGTTTTGAATTTGTGATGAATTTGAGTTGAAGCTGAGAGATAATCAAGGGGATGATGCTGAGAAAGATAATTGGCAAATTCGATGATAGATTCGATATATAATGGTAGAGTTTTTTTGTTCTTCTGGTAGAAGCATCGTCAAATACTTTACGATAATAACTTTACTTGGGTTCAGTTATCTTAATTGTGTATGATTAAAATTGGTTTTAACGGAATGTAAATTAATGTTGATGTACTGGTGATGCCGATTTCGATTTATAAATTCCAAAAAGATTAAGCTATATAAGGAGAAAATTATATCAGATGAGAACTACGATCTCCATCAATGATTCTTGCTCATAACCTGTTTGTTTAAAAGCTCCAACTGACTTTTCTTCTCCACAGAAAATTCTGGTGGTGTACTGGTGATGATCAATTAAGAGTGGTTTTAGATGCAAAATGTTGGATCTTTTGTAATTCAAGTTCTAAACCAATTGTGGGCCGACTCAGGTACCAATGGGTCGGTTAGCGGTTTTTCTTAAGGGGTAAATACGTTAGTTTGAATAATACTTTAATAAAAATTAGAAAAAACATAATAAAAATTAGTCAAATATTGACTTTGACAGTCAACGACTGGTCAAGGTACCAACCCTTAATATTTCAAGTATTGGGTACCAAAGCTAGGTGTTGGACATTTACTGGGTACCAAACGTTAAATAACCCTTTTAGAATTTAACCAAATAAACCTAAAATAAATAAAGATGAAAACGTTGGATATAGCTATGTGTAATCACAATAATGGCTATTCCAAACTCTAGTTATTCTTCCTAAAACCACAAGAATAAAATTCTCATAAGAAGATTTACTAGACAAAATAAAACCAACTCTTAGAGAATATGATTCGAAAAACATATTAAACATAGCCAGCAACTAAAGATTGAACATGGATGAGTTCATCAGTTGTTTTCTTCAGTTTGTTTTTCAGAAAATCAAGATTCTTTATTGCAATTCCAAGTTGTTCACGTACTACCTCAAAATCTCGAAGAATATTTCCGACCAGTTGTGATGACATCTGAACTGCTAGTTTGTTTTCATGATCAACAACATGATAACAGGTTATGAAAACAGGGTTCTCGTGAAACTCGATAGGCTTGCTCTTCTCAACATTGTCTTCCTTGTTGCATCCATCCATTGTGCACACATAAATCAGGTGAACCTTTTGATGTTACGGAACGTGTATGTACCAAAACTGAGTATGATACATATATACACACACACACATATATATATATATATATATATATGAGTGTTTCTTAGGAGACCCTAGAGATACTTGTATACGTTCCATGTAGGTCAGGTGTACGTGCACTTATGGTTACAACCTTGGTACGAGACCAAAAGAATAATGGAGCTAAATTTAGAAGAGGTCTTGAAAAACTCAAGAAAATCATTCTAAACAAGGGATGACCTTCTTAGTTCAAGGGAACATAAGAGAATTGTTGAAAATCAAGGCAATCAACAAGAAATTATTCTCAAGAGAGAAAGATCAAAAAAACATTACATCATGTAAAGTACTGGAGCAATGCTCAACAGTTTAATGATCATTGTTTCATAAACAAAAAGAAATATAACAACAACTACTTTCTCAAGACACACAGATTTCTTGAGAATTATAAGCATCCTTCCATATTACAAGAAGGATGCTACATTGAGTAGTCATGTTGTACTTTCATGAGATTTTTGCTCATCAAGAATATTGACTTCTTCTCTCTTTCCTTTTTGAAGATTTTCAGAAAAATCATTAGGATTAGTAGAAAGAGATTTAACCATAGGAGAACAACGAATACCTGAACCTGCTGCTTTTCTTGCCTTTTTTATGCTCCGTTTGAGTCTGTTTATGCTGATCTTGAGCTCTGAGACTCGATTATTGATATGAATGAAATCTAGAGCTGATACCTCAGGTTCACTGTCTTCTTTAGAAGGAGATAAGGAATTTGGATTTTCTTTCTTTCTCCTATGCCTTTTTCTCTTCTCGAAGTAATTTAAAGAGCCAGTTGTCCACCTGACATTCTTCCTTCTACAACTGTAGGCATTTTGTGTCTTAAAATCATAATATAGAAATGACCCATCACAGCATTTTTCTTGATTGCAGACACTGCCTTTTACTCCAGCAATATGAGAGATAGGTTTAATTACTTCTTTGGACATCCATGTAAGAATTTTATGAAGTTTCTCATTCCTCAGTCGAAACCGACATCTTCGTTCAAGATGTCCTTTATTTACGAAATAATAGCAGTTAAAGGATTTGTTCTTGACTGTTCTCATGCGAGTTAATTTTGAAGGAGTACAATCCTTGTTCCTAAGACTGTCGGCTGCTTGAAAATTTTTTCACATGAAGAGTTTTCATTAGCATGAAAAAAATTAATCTTACCAGTACTTGGAGCGTTTATTCCCTTATAGCCCAGACCACGTGTATCACGATGTTCTTTACATGCTCCAAGCATAGAACATAATTTTGTAGAGCTAGTATTAAATCTTTTCATATTTTCTTCTAGTGATTTTACCTTTATTAAGAGCAGCAATGAGATCAGTCTCCAACGATTTTTCTCTGGTGAGGAGACCGAGTTCTCTGTCATTAAAACATTTTTGTTGAGAGTCATATCTTGCTTCAGATTCCGCAAGTCTTTCTTTCAACATAAAGAGATTTTGAAGAAGTTTGTCACACTCGGACCTTTTTGAGAGAAAGTCTTCGTCTCGATCTTTAATAGTAAATTGTAACAGTTTATATCCACAATCGTAACCTTTAAAGAGTTTTCTCATCTTTCTGTTTTCTTGACAGAGAGGTGCCAAATATTTTCTCAAGCAAGTTTTTGACTTCTTTTCTTTCAAAGCATAGTTAAACAACATTATATTGAGAGACTTCCTCATCAATAGTCTGTCCTTCTTCTGAATCACTCTCATCTGAAAGATCATCCAACTGTTCATCAAGACACTTTTCCCAATTGAAGTCAGATTCAAACACAGACGCAGAAACAGGAGATTTCTTAGATGTCTTAGGATTTTGAAACATCTCAGGGGAACTCTGATCTGGTGTTGCGTCACCAGAGAGATTACTGTCCATATAGTCATATCGCTACAAACACAGACTTGTAAGGTCTATAAACGTGTTTGCCTGCTCAGATACCAACTGAAAAAACGGGGGTCTAACAACCACACCCAATATTTCGCTTAGCAATCTGTATGGACTAACTCCAATATACTTTTAAGAGAATCAACTAGTCAGTCAGACTCAATCTTAATAAAAGTATACCAAAGAGTTATATCTCACTTTCTCGATTCAATACTTACTCAAGCATCTGCGAGTCTAATTGAATACAAGAGAAATCATTTGAACGGTACCAAAGACCAATGTTCAAGGATCAATCAATTTCAATCAACAACCAAAGGTTGGGTTTCCCAATTGATCGATTCAACGCACAACCTGTGATATTTCAATTATATAACAAAATATAAAGCGGAAAAGAAATAACACAGACACCAGAAGTTTTGTTAACGAGGAAACCGCAAATGCAGAAAAACCCCGGGACCTAGTCCAGATTGAACACACACTGTATTAAGCCGTTACAGACACTAGCCTACTACAAACTAACTTCGGTATGGACTATAGTTGAACCCCAATCAATCTCACACTGATCCAAGGTACAGTTGCGCTCCTTACGTCTCTGATCCCAGCAGGATACTACGCACTTGATTCCCTTAGATGATCTCACCCACAACTAAGAGTTGCTATGACCCAAAGTCTAAGACTTTAATAAAAAAATCGGTATTGCACATTGGTAAGCTTACCTATTTCGAGCCGAGTTTATCTCGCTTACCTATTTCTCGAAATATGTGTTGGTAAGCTTTCGCTTTAACCAAGTTCATCTTTTGTTCTTGACGAAGGTCAAAAGATGATCATGTGAAAATTGCCTTGTAACATCTTACATGATTTGTGTGAGACAATTATTTGATGTAGACTCGGAATATTTCGTACTGATCATTCGATCACTTGAAAATTGCTTTGAAGGTAAAAGTTTGTGTGAGACAGCTATTGTCGTCTTCCAAGAATATTTCAATGATTGAAATGAGAGTTTAGAACATGTAACCATGATTGGACATAAACATAGTGTGTATTCACATTTGTGTAAAGTCCAAAACCGGGAACCATGGTATGCGTACCCGTATGCGTACTGGTTGGTTGTAGGAAGTCCGGGAACTAAGTATGCGTACCCGTACGCATACTGGCGGAAGTTCAAGTTCCGTGAATTTCTGCTGGAGTTTGGAAGTGTAATATGGTATGCGTACCCGTATGCGTACTGGCGTAACCAAACTCAGTCCGGCTACTTAGGTATGCGTACCCGTTTGCATACTTAAGTAGGTTATATTCTAAAATCGGTTTGTTCATGAACTAATATATTTATGTAATAAGGAATGCAATATTTTGCAAACCGTGGCTAGAATGTTCATGAAATGATTCGAGTGAATCAAAATCGATTTTGCTTCAATTGTGTCTTGTATACTTCTATGAGAATATAAACAATTGAACAACTCTCTAACTAGTTTCATTTGAGTCATTTGAACTAGTTATGATAAAGATGAATAAGGTTGATATGAAAGTGCTCATATGGCTAAGTTAACTATTGTAGAACCAAATAAGTATACACGTTTAGGTACGGTCACCTTTATCTAAATGATGGTACATTTCATTTGTGTATAACAAGCTAAGTCCGATCTAACGGTTGAAAGATATTATAATGAATCTAATCAGGTTTTCATCTAACGGTGAATATTGAATGCTTTGTTACCAATGTAACATTGATTGCAAACCCTGATTTGGAGACTATATAAAGGAGAACTCTAGCAACTGGGAAACCTAATCCCCACACCTCCTGTGTGATAGTAGTTGCGACTAGAGTCGATTCTCCTTTAACCTTAGGTTTTAAAAAACCATTAGGTTAACGACTTAAAGACTTCATTGGGATTGTGAAGCCAGACCCAATTATTTTCTCTGTAGTTGCGTGTTCTGATCTTGCTGTTTTCTATTGTGATTGAGTAGTATCTTCTTTAAGATTTGCTCGAGATTTATTCTCCAATAGGCAAGATTGAAAAGTAGTCACAAACATCTTCGTCTCATCGTTTGTGATTCCACAATATCTTGTTTCGCTAATCGATTAAGATTATTGTGAGTTGATTGATAATACTAGGTTGTTCTTCGGGAATATAAGTCTGGTTTATCAATTGGTTCATGTTCACCTTGATTTATCAAAAGACTGAACAAAACTCGTAGGTATATCTGAGGGAGACAGATTTATCTATTCAATAGACTTTTCTGTGTGATACAGATTTGTTTATCAAGTCTTCGACTTTGGGTCGTAGCAACTCTTAGTTGTGGGTGGGATCAGCTAAGGGAATCATGTGCGTAGAATCCGGCGTGGTTCAAGATGCGTAAGGAACGCAACTGTACCTTGATCAGTGTGAGATTGGTTAGCGCTCAACTACATTCCAGTCTGAAGTTAACTGGTAGTAGGCTAGTGTCTGTAGCGTCTTAATAGGATGTGGTGTTCAAATCTGGACTAAGTCCCGGGGTTTTTCTGCATTTGCGGTTTCCTCGTTAGCAAAATTTCTGGTGTCTGTGTTATTTATTTTCCGCGTTATATTTGTTTATATAATTGAAATATCACAGGTTGTGCGTAAGTTCAATCAATTGTGAATCCAACCTTTAGTTGTTGATTAAATTGATTGACACTTGGATATTGGTTTTTGATATCATCCAAGTTATTTCTTATATTCAACCAGGCTCGCAAATTCCTATTTGTTTGATTGCGGATTGAATTGAGAAATTGAGATATAGCTCTTTGATATACTTTTCTTAAGATTAAGTCTGAATATCTAGTTGTTTCTCTTGAAAGTATATTGGAGTTAGTCCATACAGATTGCTAAGCAAAATATTGGGTGTGGTTGTTAGACCCCCGCCTTTTCAATTAGTATGCTTGAAGATACTGTTAAAAAAGACTCAATTAGAGAATAACGTTTAATCAAGACTCGTTCATCAGAATTGAACAACTGTCGTGTTGAAAAAGAGAAACTTGTTGCTTCTCTTGCTCTAGCCCAGGAACAGTGTGAGTCCTTAAAAAAGGAAAACTCTGTTTTAGTAAGTAAGTCTTCCTTAGTGCCCATGGTATTTCCTAGCAAGGAGAAAATTATTCCTAAGGAATTATCTGTTAAGAAACGTTTGCGTAACTTGCAGATATTAGAAAAGGCTATGAGTTTTAAACGGGAGTCTTCTAAGGTTTCTTTTCCATGAATATGTTCATTCTGCGGGGAAAAGAATCATAATGTTCTTCGTTGTTTTGCTAGAAAGAAACAAACTTCTGATCTTCAAAATCTGCTTTTTTTTACTGTCGACAGAGTGATTAGTCTGACGACATCTAAAATGAATAACATTCCTGCTAAGAACCAGAAGTCTCATAAAAAGGGATCCCAAGATCGCTCCTCTAAATATCCTTACCGGAATCGTGCTCGTCATAATGGTGCAACTCCTTACACCACTTATATGTACACGTTCCCAGTGTTCATGAGAACAAGTCTGGTTGGTCTAAATCTAAGAGATGGGATTCTCGTAATCTTTATTCTCTGGAACGGATCTCAAGAGGTCCTAGACTTAATACTCATAGAAATCCTTCTGATGGAAATTCAAAAAGGTCAATGTGTAAATCTTCTGGATTTAACCGAAGGAAGGTGATAAATACACGATTCAAACACTCAGATGATATTTACAACCCTTCCCTCAATATACGTATGGGATTACATCTCATTTCTTTACCTAGTCTCTATGTAATTTTATCCTTGGAACTAACTTGTGAGTTTTAAGGATAATATTTGTGGGAGACTCAAGTTCATTGTACGATATTATTTGTTTGTGTGTATTATCTTTTGAAATAAAGATTGTTTTCTTATGTGAATGTTGAGTCATATATTGACTCCTAGTAGCTAATGTATCTTGATGTATTTTTTCATGTGCTCTAATTTAAAGAGAATCCTCTAATTATTGAGCTATGAAAATATATGAGATATCTGAAAGCAGAAAGTGTATTTCCTTATTTTGGATATTTGCTGACCCATTATCTTTATGTAAACGGTCCGCGAATGTCAGTGTATTCTTCTTATTAAAAAGTTCTGATAGGGTTTCCATAACAAGGGTTTTCCTATTCTTGTTCACGAACATATATATTATATTATTTTTCATCCCTATTAAAAAAATATGGAGAGCTCTTCAAGATCTCAAGAAGTGGTAAATCTTGATATGGAAGAAGACATCAAAGGATGCAGTTCGGTTCAAGAAATTGTTTTGAAGAAGATGATTGCAAGGAAAGAGTACAACTCTTAGATTGCTGAAACAATCAAGGATTTAATTCATTTTCAGAATGACTCAAAAGTCGAATTTGCAAACCTTCAACTGCAAATAAATCATCTCATTGATGGTCAGACAAAAATCCTTGAAAATCAAAAAGTCTTGATACGAAACCAAAAGAAACTTATCTCTGATTGCATCAGCGCTAGGCAACTTGCTCGCATCGTTGATCAAAAGGTGAATGTTCAAACTCATGAACATGGAGTTACTACGGTTAAAAGAATCAAGGATATCAAAGATACCTTTTATGATGGAGTCAAGGAGAGGTATGAAGTTATCAAAGAAGTCTGAACTTTTTATTTATGTCTAGGAAACTTCTTATGAGAATTTATTCTTGTGTTTAAGAAGGATAACTAGGGTTTGGAATAACGCTATTTGTGATTACACATAGCTATTTCAACGATTTTCATCTTGCAATGTTTTTAGATTTATTTGTTTAAATTCTAAAGTTATTTGGAAGATGATGTTTGCAGTATTTAATCTTTTGATTTCATATATTGCAAATTTCTTATGAGATATTTATCTGTTTACGTTCGTGAACTGTGCTTATCTCATATATGTTCAAAATTTAGGTCTATTGTGTCATTATTCAAATATTGATGAAAGATAGAATGAAATTTTGAAAATATTCCGCAGTATTGATCTTTCCCTGATCCACTTTTATGTGAAAGTACTGTATGGCTCCGTAAGTTTTCTTATGTTGAGTGTTTCCGATGAAATTAATCAATAAGGTATTCTTGTGGTTAATTTATTCGAGTTTACTGGATATAAATCCATGTGATTTTTTAATGTCCAAAGAAATCCTTCTTTTCTTGTAAAAGTAAGGTCGCTCATGTTGTTCTCTTGATAATCACATCAAATGGGGGAGAGTTCATAATTGAACTTGTGCTTAATTGCCATATCTTTGTGGGGAGTGCGGCTGTGGAATATTGTAGGAGTTATCTTGTATCTTTATAAACTCCTTGATGAATACACTAAGTGAAAAGGCGGGGGTCTAACAACCACACCCAATATTTTATTCGGCAATCAGTATGGACTAAGTCCAATATAATTCCAAGAGAATCAACTAGACAGTCAAACTCAATCAAGGAAATATATCCAAGAGTTGTATATCTATTTCTCAATACAATATGCAATCGAACAGATAGGAATCTGTGAGCCCAATTGATATGAGAAATAACTTGAACGGTATCAAAAACCAATGTTCAAGTGTCAATCTATTACTACCCAACAAACAAGGTCAGATTTCCCAACTACGCACAACCTGTGATATTTCAATT